>NC_056741.1:1680660336-1680672431 GCF_019279795.1 Protopterus annectens
TGACACAATCACAGTAAACATACCATTCTATTGAAAGGGTACTTTTAGAAAGAGGAACTAGCATTTTCACAGGAACTATCCATCTGGTATCAGCATGTTCGGAGTTCCTATCCACATTACAGACACACTCAGAGTAAACATACTATGCTATAGTCTGTGTGCTTTCACTAATCAAAAATCAGCATGTATACAAGACCTCTCCCCAGACCCTACACAATCACAGTAAACTTTCTATGATATTGTGTGTGTGCTTTCACTAATCTGGAATCAACATGTTCACAGTACCTATACACTGACTTGACACAATCATAGCAGACAAATTATGCTGTAGTCTGTGTGCTTTCACCAAACAGAAATCACCGTGCTCAAAGGACCTATCTACAGAGCCAGCACAATCACAGTAAACATAGTGTTCTACAGTCTCTCTGTTTTCACTGATCAGGAGTCTACATGTTCACAGGTCCTACACACAGACCAGACAGAATTACAGTAAACATGCTATGCTGTACTCTGTGTGCCTACCTTAATCAGGAATAAGCATTTTTACAAGACCTATCCACAGACCTGAGACAATCTCAGTAAACATGCTATTGTACAGTCTGTGTCATTTCAGTCATCAGGAGTCAGTATGTTCACAGAACCCATATACAAATCTGACACAAATCTCTGTAAACATGAGTGCTATAGTCTGTGTACTTTCACTGATCAGGAATAAGCATGCTCACAGGACCAATCCACAGACCTGACACAATGACAATGAATATGCTGTGTGCGTTCATTAATCAGGAATCATAATGTTCAAAGGACTTGTCCACAGACCCAACACAATCACAATCAACATGCTGTGCTGTAGTTTAAAGTGCTTTCACTAATCAAAATTAGCATAGTGACATGTCCTATCCACAGATGCAACAGAATCACAGGAAGCATACTGTACTATTTTCTTTTTGATTTCACTCATCTGAAATCAGCATGTTCCCAGGACCTATCCAAAAGTCTGACGCAATTACAGTAAACATGCTATGCTACAGTCTGTGTGCTTTCACTAGTCAGGAATCAGCACATTTAAAGGACCTCTCCAAAGACCTGACACAACTGCGGTAAAAAGCTATGCTAAAGCTTGTGTTATTTCAGTAATCAGGAGTCAGCAAGTTTTCAGGAACTATCCAAAGATCCAACACAATTGCAGTAAATGTTTTATGCTATAGTCTTTGTGCATTTACTTATTAGGAATCAGCATGTTCACAAGACATATCAAATACCTAACAAAATCACAGTAAGCATGCAATGCTATAGTCTGTGTACTTTCAGTAATCAGGAATTACTGTGCTGACAGGACCGATCCACAGACATGACTCAGTACAGTAAACATGCCATGCTATAGTCTGTGTGTTTTCACTAATCAAGAATCAGCATGTTCACAGGTCATAAACACACACCTGACAATATCATGGTACACATGCTATGCCATAGTCTATGTGCTTTCACTAACTAGAAATCATCATGTTGAAGGGTACAATCCACAGACCTGACACAATCACAGTCAATTTGCTATGCTACAGTCTGTGTGTTTCCATTAATCAGAAATCACTGTGTTTACAGAACGTATTCACAGACCCAACACAATCACAGTAAACATTTATTCTTCTGTCTGCTTTCACTAATCAGGAATCTACATGTTCAGATTTCCTATGTACAGATCCCAACAATCAGAATAAAAATGCTGTGCTATAATTTGTGTGCTTTCCCTAATCAAGAATAAGGATGTTCAGTGAAATTGTCCACATACCCCACACAATTGCAGTAAATATGCTATGCTTTCATTTGTGTGCTGCCACTAATCAGAAATCAGCATGTTCAAAGGACCTGAGACAATTGCAGTAAACATTCTATGCTATAGTCTTTGTCATTCAGTCATCAGGAATCAGAGTGTTTACAGGACCTATCTAGAAATCCATCACAATCACAGAAAACATGTTGTGTTATAGTCTGTCTCCATTTACTAATCAGGAATCAGCATGCTCACTGGACCTATCCACATGTTCAACAGAATCACAGTAAACATGATATGCTGTACTCTGTGTGCTTTCACTACTCAGGAATCTAAATGTTCACAGGATCTATGCACAAAGCCGACACAATCACAGTGCACATTCTGTGCTATAGTCTATGTGCTTCCACTAGTTAGAAATCACCATGGTCACATGACCTATCCACAGACCCGACACAGTCACAGACACGTACTGTACTACAGTATCTCTCCTTTCACCAATCAGGAATCTACATGTTTACAGATAAGATGCACAGATCTAACACAATCAGTAAAAATGCTATGCTATAGTCTGTGTGCTTTCCATAATCAGGAATCAGCATTTTCACAGCACTTATTCACAAACCTGAGACAATCACAGTAAACATGCTATGCTGTAGTCAATGTCATTTTAGTTATATGGAATCAGCATGTTCCCAGAATCTATTCACAGGTCCTGCATAATTGCACTAAACATGATATGTCTGTGTGTTTTCACTGATCAGGAATCACTATGTTCACTGGACCTATCCACATATGAGACAAAAGTTTCAGTTGGTGCTTTCACTATTCAGGAATCCACATGTTTATAGTACCTATCCACAAACCGGAAGAAATGGCAGCAAAGAGGCCTTGCTATAATCTGTATGCTTTCAATAATCTCAAAGCAGCATGTTCACAGGACCTATCCACAGACCTGACACAATGACAGTAAACATGCCATGCTATATTTGATGTGGTTTAAATTATCGGGAATCGGTATCTTTACAGGTCTTATTCACAGACACAACACAATGATAATAAACACAGTATGCTACAGCCTGTGTCCTTTCACTAATCAGAAATCAGCATTATTACAAGACCTATTCACAGATCCGACACAATCACAGTAAACATTTATTTTATTTTATTTATTTATTTATTTGCAGTTTGTTTGCCAGGATAGTCCAATTGAGACATGAAGAGCCCATTTTCAATGGAGTCCTGGGGAGAAAAGCTCCAGAAAAATACATGAAATACAAGATACACTATAAATGCAAGAGTCATAAGAATACACAATAACATAATACATGAAATATGAAGATACATATAAATGCAAGAAGTCTCAAGTATACAAGATAACAAATTACATGAATAAGAGAGAATTTAAGAAAATAAGTAAGAAGTTCCCATGAGGTGCTAGTTAGAGTAATGCAATGAATTTCATTACAAAAGAGTTGCAGTTCCTGTAAAATATGGTAGTTCCTACAGTTATTATTAGGAGTAGTTAGACTGTAGGGGGCTATTTACAGATATATTAGTTTGTGGAGAGTAGTTAAAGTAAGGAAATTATGTAGGATGGGAGCAAGAGCATTCCCTTTGTGAAGTTAGGTATGAGTGAAGTAGGGTTTTGAAGGCAGAGAGTCTGTTAGTGGTACAAATGAGAGGTGGAAAAGAATTCCAGTGGTGTGCTAGTGAGAAGGATAGGAGGTGCTTGCCTGGAAGACAGGAATGTTTATGGAGTTCTATTAGATTCTGGGAGTTAGATCTGAGACATCGGTCAGGAAGATAGATTTTGAAGGTGGAGGCAAGGGAGGGGCAGAGAGAGGGGCTGAAAATAAGTTTGTGTGTTTGAATAAGTTGGGTAAAGCTGAGATAGTTGGGTAGCTCAAGCCAGTCCAGTTGATGTAGGGAAATACAGTGATGTGTAGTGGATCTATGGCCAGTTGCAAATTTAGAAATTTTGTAGTAACAGGAGGAGAGTTTTGATTTGAGGGAGGATTGCAGATTAGTAAGGACAGAGGCACCATATAGAATGGAAGGGATGAGGTAAGTAGTAGTGAGTACACGTCTAGTAGGGGGAGAGATATAATGGTTATGACGGTAAAGCATGCCTAATTTTATGTGTTTTTTTTTATATTAACTTGCAGGTGACTATCAAACTTTAGCTGATCATCAAGGAGAATTCCTAGAAGTTTTGCAGTGGAGATTATTTTGAGAGTTATATTATTTTGACTGGTGATAGAGAATGAGTTTTTATCTAAGGTAGTGGTTTTAGAAGGGGTAAATATCATTAGTTTAGTCTTGGTAGTATTGAGTGCCAGATGGTTGTCTAGCATGCATTGTTCAGGGGAAGAGAAGGCTTCCTGAGTTAATTTTATTAATGAAGACGCAGAGGTGGCAGAGCAAATTATTGTCAAGTCGTTGATGTATTGGATGAGTTTAGTGTTAGGGATGGCAATATAGAAGTCATTTATAAAGATATTGAATAGAAGGGGACATAGAATTGATCCTTTGGGGACACCTGTGGGAGTATCTAGGAAAGGTGAAATAGCTTTTTTCCACTTGACTGCTTGTTGCCTGTTTGATAGGTAACTGGTGAACCAGTTTGATAGTGGAGGTAGATAGGTTTAGTTTAGAGAGTTTGGGAATGAGAAGGTTGTGTGAGATGGTGTCAAAAGCCTTTGAAAGGTCTAAGAGGAGGGTGGATATGGTATGACCGGTGTCACGGGCCTTGTTAATGATCTCTAGGAAGGAGAGAAGAGCAGTGGAGGTACTATGGCCTGGTCAAAATCCATGCTGAGTGGGAGTGAGAAGGTTGTTATTTAAGAGATAGGGTAGGAGTTGAAGGTGGATGCATTTTTTAAGAAGTTTAGAAATAGGGGATAAGATAGCGATAGGTCTAAAGTTTGGGATATCATTGTTGTTGCCACCTTTATGCAGTGGAATAATAAAGGCCTTTTTCCACAGTTGGGAAACATAGCATTCAGAAATTGATCTATTGATTAGAATAAAGATAGGGAGGGCAATGGCTTCTGCTGTGATTTTTAGGAAGTAGGAGGGTATCTTGTCAGGAGGATTAAAACATGGTTTCATTTTTTTGGAGTAGTTTTTTTATAGTACATATGGGGCTACGATTCATGGAGAAGGGAGGAGGTTGGGGGCTGGACTTACTAGGGGCAGAAGGAATTTGTGGGTGTGGTTGTGGGAGTGGGGAAGCAGTGTTGCTAGTAAAGGATGATGTTAGTTTGGCTATGGCGTCAATAAAAAATGAATTAAACTGGGATGCTAAATTTAGGTGGGAGGCGTTAGGGTCATGGCAGGGGTTTTCTTTTTTACCTGGGTTAAGAACAGAGGAGATTCCATCCCAGAACCTTTTAGGGTTAGCGTTGTGGTTGGTTTGGAGAGTAGTTGTGGTATTGTATAAGGAAGTCAGGAGTGGTAGAGAAGTATGTAAGAGTGGTACAGGATATGTACGAGGTAGTGTGACAGTGGTGAAGTCTGCAGTGGGAGTGACAGATGCATTTAAGGTAGAGGTGGGATTACATCAAGGATCAGCTCTGAACCCTTTCTTATTTGCAATGGTGATGGACAGGTTGACAGACGAGATCAGACAGGAGGCCCCATGGACTATGATGTTTGCAGATTACATTGTTATCTGTAGTGAGAGTAGGGACCAGGTTGAAGAGACCCTAGAGAGGTGGAGATATGCTCTAGAGAGGAGAGGAATGAAGGTCAGCAGAACTAAGACAGAATATGTGTGTGAATAAGAGGGAGGAGAGAGGAATGGTGAGGATGCAGGGAGTAAAGCTGGCGAAGGTGGATGAGTTTAAGTACTTGGGATCAACAGTTCAGAGTAATGGTGAGTGTGGAAGAGAGGTGAAGAAGAGAGTACAGACAGGGTGGAATGGGTGGAGAAGAGTGTCAGGAGTGATTTGTGACAGATGGGTACCAGTAAGAGTGAAAGGGAAGGTCTACAAGAGGGTAGTGAGACCAGCTATGTTGTATGGGTTGGAGACAGTGGCACTGACAAAAAGGCAGGAGTCAGAGCTGGAGTGGCAGAGTTAAAGATGTTAAGATTTGCACTGCATGTGACAAGGGTGGACAGGATTAGGAATCAGTATATTAGAGGGTCAACTCAGGTTAGATGCTTTGGAGACAAAGTCAGAGAGGCGAGATTGCATTGGTTTGGACATGTGCTGAGGAGGGATGATGGGTATATTGGGAAAAGGATGCTAAGGATGGAGCTGCCAGGTAAGATGAAAAGAGGAAGGCCTAAGATAAAGTTTATGGACGTGGTGAGAGAGGACATGCAGATAGTTGGTGTGACAGAGCCATATGCAGAGGACAGGAAGAAATGGAAACAGATGATCCGCTGTGGCGACCCATAATGGGAACAGACGAAAGAGAAGAAGAAGAAGATATTGTGGTTGGTTTGGAGTGTTGAAAAATAGGATTTGCGGTCTGAGATAATAAGTTTCTTTACTTTATTGGGAAGTATTTTATATTTGTTTAGGGTGGTGGTAGTTTTAGTTTTATGGTAGCATTTCCAAGCTTTATCTCGGAGTCGCATGGTGAGCAAAGTATTCTTAGTTAACCATGGGACAGGGTTGCTTTTTTTGTGTTTTGTTTTCCAGGGGGCAAAGGAGTTTAGCAAGTGTAAGAATGTTGTATTGAAGTAGGAAATGGCATTATCAAGGGATAAAGATTTTACTGGGTTCCAGTTTACTTTTTGTAGTGCATTTGAGAATTCATCGGGATTGAAGTTTTTCAGACACCGTGTAGAGGTATAGGTATGGGTTAGATATAGGGAGGAGGGAAGATGATGGGCAAAAATGGGAAAATAGTTACCTAGTGGGTCGGGAAGGGTGCCACTGTCAGTGATATAGTGAGGATGTGAAACAAGAATCCAATCTAAGGTGCTCCCATGGTGGAAGTCTTTGGATGGTCTAGTTGTTGAGGTAAAAAGTTGAGTGAAGTTGTATAGATTTATAGCTAGGGAGGTGTTTGGAGATTGAATTGTGGTCCAGTTATTGTTAACATCACCTAGGATAATAGTTTCATTAGTAATGTTAGTAGCGAACTAGGAGAGAATGTCCTCGAGGATGTGGACATTATCTCCTGGGGGGATATAGAGAGTGACTATACAGATGAGTTTATGTTTATTTATGTGCAGAAGGGCAGGGATTATTTCGGCATTACCAAATGTAGGGATGGGTTTGGAGTAGGGGGTCACTAGGAGGGATGAGGAGTAAAGGAGAGCGACACCTCCCCCTTTCTTACATGTTCTATCTTTTCTAATAATGCGGTAGTTGGGTGGAATAAGTTCTGAGTCTTTGATGTGGGGTTTCAACCAGGTTTCAGAAATGGATAGAATGTCTAGTTGATTGTAGAGAAGCCAGGCGTGGAGGTTAGGGATTTTGTTGCAGATGCTTTGGGCATTAAGAGATGTGAGGTAGAGCGACCTACCTGCTACCTGTGGGTGGGATGGGGAGGTAGAATTGTGTGAAGGAGAGGGGCTGGGGTTTGGGTGTATGTCACCCGAGAGAAGAATACAGGTTAAATGTCGAATGTGGGAGAGTAGGTATTTGAATTGCTTAGTTTCACGTTTGTGGGTTATAAGATTTGAGATAGAGGTATTATTGATGAGAAAGGTATTTTTGAGGTAAGATACAAGTCTATAGGGGAAGAGCATAGTATTGTTGAGGAAGAAGAGGTTAGGGGATATGTAAGTTTGGGAGTGTGCATGCTGTATTTGGATTGAGGTAATTGAAATGGAGGAGAGGGATTGACATACAGAGGCCTGGTGAGAGAGTTTAAGTAGGATATGCTAATAAGTATTAGTAGTTCATTTAGTAATGTGGCAGGTTTGGTGGGCATGGTGTTTATATTGAATATCAGGTAGGGGTGGGCTTGGGATATACTTGTGGTGGTGTCAAGGGGGTGGAGTTATAGTAAAGTGTTGAACTAGGACAGGTGGCTTGATTCAGGTTAGGGATTAGATGATTGGGTGTGAAAGGAAGTGGGTGTGGTGTATTAGCTATAAGAGTAGAGGTGCTAGGGGCGGGTGGGAAATGGGGGCAGGATAACGGAGCGGAGTGAGCCCGCAGGGCGAACGGAGTGGGTAGAGCCAAGCAGATGGAAGAGCAAGTCAGTGAGGAGCAATCAGGAAGATGGATAGTAAGCACAAGGTAGGAAAGGCACAGGAGTGAGGCACTAATTTGCTACGTGAGACTAGGAGGAAGGCAGGGAGGTTGACAGAGGTTAGGTAAGGGCAACAGGGCTAAACTAGGACAGACAAATGTTAAGTAGCTTATTTAGACTAGAGTGGGAAATTCAAAAAATAGGTAGATGCTGCCATCTAGTGGACAGATCCAAAACTGCAGTAGAATGACACAAGGACTTAGGGGGGGTGGTGATGGACTGGAAAGAGCAGGTTGAATGGGGTCTGCAGTAGGCTGTTAGCATGCACAGGCAAGAGTACAATACAGCTGTAGGGAGTGCAAACAGCTTACAAAAAGGTACATATATTTTGTTCTGGTTTTTCTTTTATGTTCTCAGTTTAAGCTTGGGGAACCAGTAAAGTACAGGGAGATAATTACACGTTCCCTTAGATAGTGTTTTCAGCAGACAGGAACCTGGGCTACACGCGACAGGGCAAACTGGAAGAGAAGGAATACAAAACAATTACTAACATGAAGTAGCTTAAAAGCAGCTAGGTTGGAAGGAAAAGGTTAACGTGTGAGGTTTTAGTGTGTAGTGAGAGTGTATGCAGGAGAGGGGAAGGGACCACTACATAGTCTAATCATGTAAATCAATACTGAAATATAATACTTTTATATAGATAGAAAAAAGTCACAGGAAATTATAGGCAACTAGTTCCAGTTAAATAATACAGTATATAAGCGCAGTGAAAAAACAATTGTATGTATATATGAAAAACAAATCAGAAGTACGCATGTATTGAATAACAGTACATTAAATGAATACAATAATTTCAAGAGCCTTCAGCATTCAAATAAACTATAGTATCACAGTCCCCTCAAGGTGAGGAGGTCACACTTTAAATTGTAGGTAGTGTAGGCACTTGCAATAGGAAAACAGAAATACTCAGGACAGAAAGGTCTTTTCAAGTTACAGCCAGGAGGAGAGAAAAAAGAAAACAGTTACACAAGGCAGTTATCACATACAACAGTAAGCTGCACAAATTATTCCACAGCTTAGCTGGCTGGTACAGGGATCTCAGAACATATGAGTATTAAGATTCAGGCAGAAACAGAGACTACAGCACTCAGGAACAATGCAATGCTAAGAAGCGAGCATTAAATGAGCATACAGTAAATTACCTGAAGCAGCAGCCATCTAATTGCTAGAATAGTGCAAGGGTACACAAAGGACAGAAAGCATTAACATTCAGGTAGAGCCAGAAGCCTCAGCACTCAAATGCACGTAATGCTAAGGAGCGAGTGTTTTTCTTTTTATTTTAGTAAACATGCAGTAAGCGTTCTTAAAGCAGCTATCGCTTACTTGCTGGATAATGCAGAGGTCAAAGACAGAAGCATTAGGATTCAGGCAGAGACAAGCCTCAGCACTCAAGATACACACAACGCTAAGGAGCGAGTACTTTAATCAAAGTTTAGAGTGCCTTACTCACAGTAGTTAATACTCATCTTAGAAAAGGACAGTGCAGTAATTACATTTGGTGGAACACTTGGTTAAAAGTATTTAGCAGTTAAGATTGTAGCATTTTATAAAATTATCGCAAGTTCCAGCGCAAATTTGAGCCAGCCAACTACACTTTTGCTGTTGGTATGTTCCAACACATACGTGAGATTAATAGCAATATAAATCAGAGTAATGCTAAGAGCAAGAAAAAAAAGACTTATCCACGAGTGGAGCCAGCAGCCTATACAGTATAGAACATGAGGGGACTGAGAGGTATTTAAAAATGGCGCTACAAGAGCAGTCGTAACTTTATAGATTTTAGTGGGTGGGGAGAAGATAAGAGGAGGGGAAAGGGGCGAAGCAGGAAGCAAAGGGCTGTGTAGGTAGCTAGATAGACAGGGAGGGATAAGGCAGGAAGTGAGGTAGATAGCTGGTATAGGAGGGAGGGGGAGGAGGTAAAGAGTTGGAGTTAGATAGAGCCAAGCAGATGGAAGAGCAAGTCAGCGAGGAACAATCGGTAAAATGGATAGCAAGCTCAAGGTAAGAAAGGCACAGGGGTGAGGCACTAATTTGCTAAGTGAGACTAGGAGGAAGGCAGGGAGGTTGACAGAGGTTAGGTAATGGCAACAGGGCTAAACTAGGACAGACAAATATTAAGTAGCTTATTTAGACTAGAGTGGGAAATTCAAAAATAGGTAGATGCTGCCATCTAGTGGACAGATCTGAAACTACAGTAGAGGGGCATGATGACTTAGGGGGGTGGTGATGGACTGCAAAGGGCAGGTTGAGTGGGGTCTGCAGTAGGCTGTTAGCGTGCATAGGCAGGAGTACACTACAGCTATAGGGAGTGCAAACAGCTTACAAAGCGGGACATACACTTTGTTTTGGTTTTTCTTTTTATGTTCTCAGTTTAAGTTTGGGGAACCAGTAAAGCACAGGGAGATAATTACACGTTCCCTTAGAAAGTGTTTTCAGCAGACAGGAACCCGGGGTACACACGGCAGGGCAAAACTTTGTTTTGGTTTTTCTTTTATGTTCTCAGTTTAAGCTTAGGGAACCAGTAAAGCACAGGGAGATAATTACACATTCCCTTAGATAGTGTTTTCAGCAGACAGGAACCCGGGGTACACGTGGCAGGGCAAAACTTTGTTTTGGTTTTTCTTTTATGTTCTCAGTTTAAGCTTGGGGAACCAGTAAAGCACAGGGAGATAATTACACGTTCCCTTAGATAGTGTTTTCAGCAGACAGCACCTGGGGTACACGCTGCAGGGCAAAACTTTGTTTTGGTTTTTCTTTTATGTTCTCAGTTTAAGCTTGGGGAGCCAGTAAAGCACAGGGAGATAATTACACATTCCCTTAGATAGTGTTTTCAGCAAACAGGAACCCAGGGTACACACGGCAGGGCAAACTATGAGTGGAGCCAGCAGCCTACGCAGTATAGGACATGAGGGGACTGAGAGGTATTTAAAAACATGCTCTGCTACCGTCTGTGTGCTTTCACTAATCAGAAATCAGTATTTCCATGTCCTATCCACACACCTAACACAATCATAGTAAGCATAATACATAATCACAATTCTGTTTGCTTTCATTAATCTGGAATCAGCATGTTCACAGGACCTATTCGCAAACCCAGCAAAATGATAGTCTGCTTTCACTACTCAGGAATCTACATGTTCACGGGTGCTATGCACAAACCCAACAAAATCACAGTAAAAATTACATGCTATAGACTGTGTGCTTTCCCTAGTCAGGAATCATCATTTGTACAGGACCTATCCAAAGACCTGATAAAACCACAGCAAACACTCTATGCTATAGTCTGTGTGTTTTCACTGATCAGTAATCAGTGTGTTCACTGGATGTATCCACATACTTGACAGAATCACAGTAAGCATGTTACGCTAGAGTCTGTATGCTTTCAGTAATCAGGAATCAGCATGTTCACAGGACCTATCTACAGGCCCAGTGCAATCACGGTAAACATGGTATTCTATAGTTTTTGTGCTTTCACTATTCAGGAATTAGCATGTTCACAGGGCCTATCCGCATACGTGAGACAATCACACGTCATTAGGAGTAAACATATTCACAGATCCTATCCATAGATGCAACACAAACACATTGGTAAATTTATAGAATATATCAACAATACTACTAGTTTCCTACAATTCACATATCAAACAGAGGAAGATACGACACATTACCTAGATGTCAAAATAGAAAAAGATTATTAAAATAAATGTTACAAATCTAATATTTATAGAAAGGAACATTATTCCAACTCATATTTACATTTTGATAGTGACCATCCCCATCAATTAAAAAAGAATATAGTCAAGGGACAAATGATCAGAATGTCTAGAATGATCTACGACACTAATTAATTTTTAAATGAAATTAATAATATTGAAAAGATGTTTTTGGAAAGGGGATACCCATCTGAATTTATTAAACCCATTAAGGAGTATGTTCAGTCAGGAAGGGGTAGTAAATATGTCCCTTTGTTGAATAATGATGATAATTTGATAGTAGATTCCAACCAAGATGGGAGGAGAAGTTCCTTTAGCAGGCAGGAATATAATAACATAGATACTACACCATATTTAACTTTGACTTACTATAAGGGAATTAGATGGTT
>NC_056741.1:1680672931-1680830431 GCF_019279795.1 Protopterus annectens
GAAACCCCCGGGCGGTCCGGCGCACGCCGGTAGTGCACGTGGAATTCATTCATACCTGAATCGCTAAGCAGCCATATTTGGCATTATAACGCCGACGCTATGCTGGCGCCTGGCGCAAGGTTCATGAATCCCGGGGTATATGTCCGACAGTATTATTATAACTAATTAAATGTACATGGTTTAACAGAGAATTCTGAAAGGGAAGGGGTTAATCTCACTCCAGCTAAATTTGAAAAATAGGTTGAAAATTAAACGGGTTGGGTTAGGCCATATATATTTTATCTTTCACGTCTGAAAACCTGACTTGGAATCTTACTGTATTTTCCTCAGGGGTGAACTAATTGCTACTCTGGAAAGGTGGAGGTTTTTGAAATTGTTTTATAGCTTTCAGATGCTGCAACAGATCTTGGGCGACCACAGTGGTGCAGTGGTTAGCGTTGCCAACTTACAGCAAGAGGTTCCCCGGTTCGATCCTTGGCTGGAGTGCCTTCTGTGCGCAGTCTGCATGTCCTTCCTGTGGTCACATGGGTTTCCTCCGGGTGCTCTGATTTCCTCACACATCCCAAAGACATGTTGTAGGTGGACTGGACACTCTAAACTGACACTAGGTGTGAGTGCATGTGTGTGTGTGTGTGTATGTATGTGTATGCATGTGTCTTCTGTGGAAGGTTGGGCATTGGGCTGGCAACTCGACACTATAAAAACTCCACTGCCAATCATGAGCTGACAGTTGTTCCACTGTGGCGACCCCTAACAGGGAAAAAGCCAAAAGAAGAAAAAGAAGATGCTACAACAGATCTTAGCAAACTTCTGGGTGTGTATAGGACTGGAGTCAGGTGATCAGATGTGATGTCATTCTATAACCAGCACTGAAATGATTCTTTAGATATTAGTGAGAGATGATGGAAGTCTCACAGCAGCACTTTGTTGTCAGAACCTGACAAGAAAGATCTCTCACAGATATCTAATACAACCTCACACCTCATCTTGCCTTGCTGTAGTACAGCTCAACACTCATCATCTTGCCTTACTGTAGTAAGTAACTGAACTAGAGAACAGTAATTTTTTAGTCAGTCATGGAAATATAGTGAGATTAGTTAAGTATTGTTTTTCTTCATCTCTGTGAATCTATCCAACTGCATTTTTTTATATCTTGTAAATGAAACTCTGTTTATTGTAACTATTCAGTATTCTCATGTTTTCTATTTTATTATTTATTATTAAATATTACTATACATTTCATTGTGGCTGGTCTCTTAGAGAATACTTTTAACATCTTAAGAGTACATGTGCTTATTTTAGATATACTGTGGCCGCTTCTCATAGCTTTGCTGCATTGATCAAACTCTACTGTTTGTATTAGTATTTCTTTTGCGCAATATAATTGGGTACTCTTGTAACAGCCTTAGACTAGCTGACTGGTGGCAGCATAATTACCTTATAGTCTGGGCAGAGGGGGCATAGCTGGTAAATCTGTCCCAGCCTTTCCCAGATGTGTGTGTGTGTGTGTGTGTGTGTGTGTGTGTGTGTGTGTGTGTGTGTGTGTGTGTGTAAAAATCAAATATCCAAATATGTGTATCAGCTACATGGAACAGTGACACAGAGCTCAAAGTGGTCAGTGTGGGGTCTTGTTTGGAGCTTGGAGAGAGAAAGAGAGAGAGTCTATCTCCAGGTATGTAGTGTGCTCCTTGTGCACTGTTAAGGAAAATTGTGCTTGGTACAGAGAGCTGCATCTGAAAATACTGTGTATCCATTTTTGTTCCTAGTGGCTGCCCTCACTGGTGTCAGTGGTGAGGATTGTGGCTCTTTGATTACTGGCCTGGATTAGAGACCATCACAAGTGCAATAAATGTGCATATTTAAAGGTAACACCTGATAACACTGGTGATCTGTGTTCCTCATGTCAAAAGTTGGATGATGTGCTTGCCATTATTAGAAGTAAATCTTGACTTACTGGTGATGATTGCACTTGTGCAACTGACATAATTTGGAGGATTTTGTTACATATATTAATGACTGGACTGGGGAGATAAATAATGTTGGGCAAAGAGCAAATAGAACATATTTAGGAAATTATGCGTCTATTGTCTGTAAAGATCATTCAACAGCTGTGAAACAAGATGATGCCCCTGACATCTTTTGAATTCTGCATGCAAGTATTCAGCAATTTGAGGATTTGGAGTTTTTAGAAGGAAACAAAAAACAAAGAAAGTGATTAATGTGTGTAATGTAAAGAGAATAAAGGACACTGCTTTGTTATGTAACAGAGCGATTACAGGCAATTGTAACATAAAGGACACTGCTTTGTTATGTAACAGAGCGATTACAGGCAATTGTAACATAAAGGACACTGCTTTGTTATGTAACAGACCGATTACAGGCAATTGTAACATAAAGGACACTGCTTTGTTATGTAACAGACCGATTACAGGCAATTGTAACATAAAGGACACTGCTTTGTTATGTAACAGACCGATTACAGGCAATTGTAACATAAAGGACACTGCTTTGTTATGTAACAGACCGATTACAGGCAATTGTAACATAAAGGACACTGCTTTGTTATGTAACAGACCGATTACAGGCAATTGTAACATAAAGGACACTGCTTTGTTATGTAACAGACCGATTACAGGCAATTGTAACATAAAGGACACTGCTTTGTTATGTAACAGACCGATTACAGGCAATTGTAACATAAAGGACACTGCTTTGTTATGTAACAGACCGATTACAGGAATTGTAACATAAAGGACACTGCTTTGTTATGTAACAGACCGATTACAGGCAATTGTAACATAAAGGACACTGCTTTGTTATGTAACAGACCGATTACAGGCAATTGTAACATAAAGGACACTGCTTTGTTATGTAACAGACCGATTACAGGCAATTGTAACATAAAGGACACTGCTTTGTTATGTAACAGACCGATTACAGGCAATTGTAACATAAAGGACACTGCTTTGTTATGTAACAGACCGATTACAGGCAATTGTAACATAAAGGACACTGCTTTGTTATGTAACAGACCGATTACAGGCAATTGTAACATAAAGGACACTGCTTTGTTATGTAACAGACCGATTACAGGCAATTGTAACATAAAGGACACTGCTTTGTTATGTAACAGACCGATTACAGGCAATTGTAACATAAAGGACACTGCTTTGTTATGTAACAGACCGATTACAGGCAATTGTAACATAAAGGACACTGCTTTGTTATGTAACAGACCGATTACAGGCAATTGTAACATAAAGGACACTGCTTTGTTATGTAACAGACCGATTACAGGCAATTGTAACATAAAGGACACTGCTTTGTTATGTAACAGACCGATTACAGGCAATTGTAACATAAAGGACACTGCTTTGTTATGTAACAGACCGATTACAGGCAATTGTAACATAAAGGACACTGCTTTGTTATGTAACAGACCGATTACAGGCAATTGTAACATAAAGGACACTGCTTTGTTATGTAACAGACCGATTACAGGCAATTGTAACATAAAGGACACTGCTTTGTTATGTAACAGACCGATTACAGGCAATTGTAACATAAAGGACACTGCTTTGTTATGTAACAGACCGATTACAGGCAATTGTAACATAAAGGACACTGCTTTGTTATGTAACAGACCGATTACAGGCAATTGTAACATAAAGGACACTGCTTTGTTATGTAACAGACCGATTACAGGCAATTGTAACATAAAGGACACTGCTTTGTTATGTAACAGACCGATTACAGGCAATTGTAACATAAAGGACACTGCTTTGTTATGTAACAGACCGATTACAGGCAATTGTAACATAAAGGACACTGCTTTGTTATGTAACAGACCGATTACAGGCAATTGTAACATAAAGGACACTGCTTTGTTATGTAACAGACCGATTACAGGGAATTGTAACATAAAGGACACTGCTTTGTTATGTAACAGACCGATTACAGGGAATTGTAACATAAAGGACACTGCTTTGTTATGTAACAGACCGATTACAGGGAATTGTAACATAAAGGACACTGCTTTGTTATGTAACAGACCGATTACAGGCAATTGTAACATAAAGGACACTGCTTTGTTATGTAACAGACCGATTACAAGGAATTGTAACATAAAGGACACTGCTTTGTTATGTAACAGACCGATTACAGGCAATTGTAACATAAAGGACACTGCTTTGTTATGTAACAGACCGATTACAGGGAATTGTAACATAAAGGACACTGCTTTGTTATGTAACAGACCGATTACAGGCAATTGTAACATAAAGGACACTGCTTTGTTATGTAACAGACCGATTACAGGCAATTGTAACATAAAGGACACTGCTTTGTTATGTAACAGACCGATTACAGGCAATTGTAACATAAAGGACACTGCTTTGTTATGTAACAGACCGATTACAGGCAATTGTAACATAAAGGACACTGCTTTGTTATGTAACAGACCGATTACAGGCAATTGTAACATAAAGGACACTGCTTTGTTATGTAACAGACCGATTACAGGCAATTGTAACATAAAGGACACTGCTTTGTTATGTAACAGACCGATTACAGGCAATTGTAACATAAAGGACACTGCTTTGTTATGTAACAGACCGATTACAGGCAATTGTAACATAAAGGACACTGCTTTGTTATGTAACAGACCGATTACAGGCAATTGTAACATAAAGGACACTGCTTTGTTATGTAACAGACCGATTACAGGCAATTGTAACATAAAGGACACTGCTTTGTTATGTAACAGACCGATTACAGGCAATTGTAACATAAAGGACACTGCTTTGTTATGTAACAGACCGATTACAGGCAATTGTAACATAAAGGACACTGCTTTGTTATGTAACAGACCGATTACAGGCAATTGTAACATAAAGGACACTGCTTTGTTATGTAACAGACCGATTACAGGCAATTGTAACATAAAGGACACTGCTTTGTTATGTAACAGACCGATTACAGGCAATTGTAACATAAAGGACACTGCTTTGTTATGTAACAGACCGATTACAGGCAATTGTAACATAAAGGACACTGCTTTGTTATGTAACAGACCGATTACAGGCAATTGTAACATAAAGGACACTGCTTTGTTATGTAACAGACCGATTACAGGCAATTGTAACATAAAGGACACTGCTTTGTTATGTAACAGACCGATTACAGGCAATTGTAACATAAAGGACACTGCTTTGTTATGTAACAGACCGATTACAGGCAATTGTAACATAAAGGACACTGCTTTGTTATGTAACAGACCGATTACAGGCAATTGTAACATAAAGGACACTGCTTTGTTATGTAACAGACCGATTACAGGCAATTGTAACATAAAGGACACTGCTTTGTTATGTAACAGACCGATTACAGGCAATTGTAACATAAAGGACACTGCTTTGTTATGTAACAGACCGATTACAGGCAATTGTAACATAAAGGACACTGCTTTGTTATGTAACAGACCGATTACAGGCAATTGTAACATAAAGGACACTGCTTTGTTATGTAACAGACCGATTACAGGCAATTGTAACATAAAGGACACTGCTTTGTTATGTAACAGACCGATTACAGGCAATTGTAACATAAAGGACACTGCTTTGTTATGTAACAGACCGATTACAGGCAATTGTAACATAAAGGACACTGCTTTGTTATGTAACAGACCGATTACAGGCAATTGTAACATAAAGGACACTGCTTTGTTATGTAACAGACCGATTACAGGCAATTGTAACATAAAGGACACTGCTTTGTTATGTAACAGACCGATTACAGGCAATTGTAACATAAAGGACACTGCTTTGTTATGTAACAGACCGATTACAGGCAATTGTAACATAAAGGACACTGCTTTGTTATGTAACAGACCGATTACAGGCAATTGTAACATAAAGGACACTGCTTTGTTATGTAACAGACCGATTACAGGCAATTGTAACATAAAGGACACTGCTTTGTTATGTAACAGACCGATTACAGGCAATTGTAACATAAAGGACACTGCTTTGTTATGTAACAGACCGATTACAGGCAATTGTAACATAAAGGACACTGCTTTGTTATGTAACAGACCGATTACAGGCAATTGTAACATAAAGGACACTGCTTTGTTATGTAACAGACCGATTACAGGCAATTGTAACATAAAGGACACTGCTTTGTTATGTAACAGACCGATTACAGGCAATTGTAACATAAAGGACACTGCTTTGTTATGTAACAGACCGATTACAGGGAATTGTAACATAAAGGACACTGCTTTGTTATGTAACAGACCGATTACAGGAATTGTAACATAAAGGACACTGCTTTGTTATGTAACAGACCGATTACAGGGAATTGTAACATAAAGGACACTGCTTTGTTATGTAACAGACCGATTACAGGGAATTGTAACATAAAGGACACTGCTTTGTTATGTAACAGACCGATTACAGGAATTGTAACATAAAGGACACTGCTTTGTTATGTAACAGACCGATTACAGGCAATTGTAACATAAAGGACACTGCTTTGTTATGTAACAGACCGATTACAGGCAATTGTAACATAAAGGACACTGCTTTGTTATGTAACAGACCGATTACAGGCAATTGTAACATAAAGGACACTGCTTTGTTATGTAACAGACCGATTACAGGCAATTGTAACATAAAGGACACTGCTTTGTTATGTAACAGACCGATTACAGGAATTGTAACATAAAGGACACTGCTTTGTTATGTAACAGACCGATTACAGGAATTGTAACATAAAGGACACTGCTTTGTTATGTAACAGACCGATTACAGGGAATTGTAACATAAAGGACACTGCTTTGTTATGTAACAGACCGATTACAGGAATTGTAACATAAAGGACACTGCTTTGTTATGTAACAGACCGATTACAGGGAATTGTAACATAAAGGACACTGCTTTGTTATGTAACAGACCGATTACAGGCAATTGTAACATAAAGGACACTGCTTTGTTATGTAACAGACCGATTACAGGCAATTGTAACATAAAGGACACTGCTTTGTTATGTAACAGACCGATTACAGGCAATTGTAACATAAAGGACACTGCTTTGTTATGTAACAGACCGATTACAGGCAATTGTAACATAAAGGACACTGCTTTGTTATGTAACAGACCGATTACAGGCAATTGTAACATAAAGGACACTGCTTTGTTATGTAACAGACCGATTACAGGCAATTGTAACATAAAGGACACTGCTTTGTTATGTAACAGACCGATTACAGGCAATTGTAACATAAAGGACACTGCTTTGTTATGTAACAGACCGATTACAGGCAATTGTAACATAAAGGACACTGCTTTGTTATGTAACAGACCGATTACAGGGAATTGTAACATAAAGGACACTGCTTTGTTATGTAACAGACCGATTACAGGCAATTGTAACATAAAGGACACTGCTTTGTTATGTAACAGACCGATTACAGGCAATTGTAACATAAAGGACACTGCTTTGTTATGTAACAGACCGATTACAGGCAATTGTAACATAAAGGACACTGCTTTGTTATGTAACAGACCGATTACAGGGAATTGTAACATAAAGGACACTGCTTTGTTATGTAACAGACCGATTACAGGCAATTGTAACATAAAGGACACTGCTTTGTTATGTAACAGACCGATTACAGGGAATTGTAACATTCTGCTATCAGGAAACATTCAGTTTACAGAAAAAGTATCCTTTTTCTAAAAGAGAAGGTAGAGAAAAAGGCAAGGGGCAGGTGAAAAGCAAGAAATCAAACCTGAACATGGAAGGACTGAAGAACATTACTGTAAGAAAAAAGAACAGAAAGACAGATGCTGACTACAAGCTTAGGATGTACAAAGCCAGCTGGATGAGAATTGTATGCTTGCAAATTTAACTCATTCACTCCACTGGAGCTCAGGAAATTTGCAATGTAACTACCAATAGGCGGAACTTACGCCTTCTCACAGAATCAAATTATGTCCTCACATTTCAAACATCTTCATATCTCTGGAACCATAAGGATTATTAAAGAAGTATAATGGCAAACTTCAGCACAAACTATTTTATAATGGTAGTATTCTTTAAGTTCTAGGTCTTAAACTGAATTTTATAAGTCATAGTAAACACAGTAACTATTACATTTGTAATATTTTGTAAACAACTTACATTATCTCAGCAACCACTCAAGTTACACACATACTGTCATTAACATTTTATTCATCTATTTGAGAACTTTCATCTGAGGCTAAGGAGTTCTGTGTTACTTGGTTGTTAAGATATTTAGAAAACTGAAAATTATTTCGATATAAATGAATATCATACAAACAACAGTTACATAATATCTACCTGCACTAGACAGAGGTCAAATATTAATGCAGTTGAGTTTGCTGTTGTGTAATCTTTAAAATGAAATCTTTTAAAACCCTGTACAATAGCATGGCTTTAGAAGTATTGATGCAAATGTGAACAAGCAATATTTGATGCCTAGAGGCATCAGTAGGAGTTAACTGCAGATGCACCTGGAGGCATCACTCATATATAATGAGTTAATATCCAATGAAAACAGTAGGATTAATAAGACTAATGGTGATGAAGATCATTCTTTTGTAACAACTGATAAAACAGATATTACTGTATTAGGAGTTAAAGATTCTTCCGATCTGGTCAGAAAATATGGTCTTGTAATTGGAGATTGAATTATTAGCGGAACTAATACTTATATTGTAATGAACATCGAAGAGAGTTATGCTTACCAGTACCAAAAATAGAAAGATGTGAGACAAGCCTTGGAAAGCCTTATTGTTTGGCAGTACAGATCTTTTTTTTATTCATGTCAATACAAGTGATCTTATCAGCAAGAAGTCTCAGACTGTTAGTAAGAACCTTATAGCCCTCTTAGGTAGCATAGCTTGCACTGGTGTTAGGACATATTTTTCATAAATCACCTATAGAAAAGATAGTCAGGTCACTGTGAATGAAAAGATTTTTTGGGTAAACACCTACATTGAAAAAATGTCCTGTTTTAAAAAATGGAAATGTGTAGAGCATCCAAGTCTAGTTTTGGGCAAATGTGTTCACACAGGATGGCATGCATTTGTCAAGATCAGGGAAGAGCATTTTTGCAGCAGATATTTTACAATATCTGACAAACACTACACAGGATTTTTGCCAGGTCAAAATTTTAACAGTTCACAGATTGCAACATTTGATGCATCTGTGATGGTTGTTAATGCTAGCAGTATTAATAATAAAGTTTTCTTATTGGAAAATGTGCTACACTCCCTCAAGATCAATGTTGTTAATGTTTGTGAAACATGGTTAAAGAACAATGACTGTAAACCAGTTCTATCAGGGTATAAATGTGTTTACTGTAACAGACATTCTAATAAAAATCAGGTGGAGGTGTTATGATAGGGGTTAAAGACAGATATGAGACCTGTGATGTCTAATGATAACACCAATACTATAGACTGTGTAACTGTGACAATAAAGATAATCCTGGAACATATAACAATTGTTGGAGTGTATAGACCACCAAAGTCAAGTGCAGATGACCTAGAGGAATTCATACATTTCTTGCATGAAACACAGAAGGGGAGAATAATATTAGCTGTGCGCTTACATTTACCAGAAACAGACTGGAATAATATTGAGACAACAACATTATTAAGGAAATTATTCACAACATATATTCAGGAACAACAGTTGCTTCAGATTGTGAAAAAAAAAATGACCAGAGAATGGAACATACTAGACATTGTTTGTGTTCCTAAAGAAATGACTGTTACTTCACATCAAGTTTTACCATCATTGATGCGCAGTGATCATGGATTATAAAGGTTAATTTGTTACTAGATATTCTGCCAAATGAAATCTAAACCAATGCACAGAAGGTTAATTACAGATTATATGGAAGCAGAACAGTCACTATGTAAAACTATCTGGAGTGATGTGTTCATTGGAAAAACAGATGGAATGTGGAAAATTTTAAAAGAGAAATTGTTTGAGGGCAAAAAAAAAATAAAAATAAAAATAAATGTTTTGCATCAGGATCTAGGCATAAAACATCAGAGGGATATATTTCTGTGAGAGCAAGATACCTGATGAAGGTCAGAGACAAAAAATATAAGAAATGGAAGAGAGGTCGAATTACAACTTTGAAAACTGAAATTAACAAGCTTGACAAACAAATTAAGCATAATGTGAGACAACAAGAAAAACTGATGGACATTTATATAAAGATATTGAGCATAATAGGAAACCTTGTTATAGATACATAAGATTTGGAAGGAGTAAACACATACAAATTGATAAACCCTGTGCAGATTCTAAAATTTTTTCTCAGACACAACAGAATATAGATATATCTACAAAATCATATGCAAAACAGTTTGGCTCCACAAAGGGGGCAATAAGCTGTCCTAGTGACATCCAGGTAACCTCAGATACTGGAATCAAATTAGATTATATTGAAAAAGAACTGTACACACTGTATCCAAACAAAGCACAGGAAGGAGACAGAATTAGTAATAATGACCTGAGAACACTTCAGCAAGAACTTATTATCTGTTATTCACTAGGTCATATAAATATGGGGAGATTTCTTAAGATTGGAGATGTGTGCTTATTAAACCTGTCTTTAAGGGAAAGGGGAGTAGGACAAATCCAGAGTCATACAGACAGTTATGTCTAGTTTCATGTTGTGGAAGAATAAAGGAGAAGGTAATATTGGATAAGTTATTGTCAGAAATTGATAGATTGGGACTTGAAACTATATATCAGCATGCATGTGGTGAAAATAGATCTATTACCAACTGTAACATGTTCTATAACAGTATAATAGTTATGAATGAAAAATTGTGCTGTGATGTAATTTATATAGACCTAACTTCAGCATTTGACAGTGTCAAACACTGATCAATAAATTAGAACAACTAGGTATTGATGTACTCTTGATAAGGTGGATAGCTGCATGGCTTACAAACAGGACATAGCAAGTATCATACAACAACTGGACAGGTGAAGTTCTTGGTTAGAGTCTAGGTGTCTCAGAGGGCTTTGTCCTAGGCCCTTACTTGTTGTGATTCCATCTTTCAGACCTACCTTTTCATTGGAGGTATTTTACAGTCTATATGCAACTGAACTTAAATTAGGGAAACTGATTACATGTGTTACAGATAAGGCACATCTACAAAAGAACTTGACTAAATCAACCATCCTGGCACAGGAGAATAATATGATGATAAATACATCATAAATTAAGCATGAGAGATTTGGTAGACATAAATTGAAAGTTGAATATTTAATAGAGCACACAGTGATTGAAACTCTAGACTCATTTAAGGATCTGGGTATATGGGTAGATCCAGCTATGAGTTTTTCTAATCATATCAATTGACCAATTGATTAGTAATAGTTGTAGAACTGTAGTTTGTATAAACAGATTTATAAAATCTAGGAAATCAGTAATTGTTAGTTACATTAGACCCAAACTTAAGTATGGAGTAACAATATGGAAACCTTGTAAGAAGACAAGCATGAGTAAACTGGAAAGAGTACAGCAGAAAGATACTAAGGGTATCCATGCATGTGAACATTTAAGTTATTATGAAAGACTAAAATATACCAAGGGTATCCATGGATGTGAAAATGTAAGTGATTATGAAAGACTAAAATATACCAAGGGTATCCATGGATGTGAAAATTTAAGTTATTATGAAAGACTAAAATATCTGAACTTGTACAGTGTCTCATAGATATCTAAGA
Source organism: Protopterus annectens (assembly GCF_019279795.1). Lineage (NCBI taxonomy): Eukaryota > Metazoa > Chordata > Ceratodontiformes > Protopteridae > Protopterus > Protopterus annectens. The sequence continues at coordinate 1,680,684,716 of NC_056741.1, forward strand.
GCATGTTTACTGTGGTTGTGTCAGTAAGAGGGTGTATAGGGCATTTAGAGACAGCTACCTCTGGGAATGTTTAGGGTTATCAAAAAAGTAGTAGAGAATCATCATGTAGATTCTATAGGAATGACAATTGTAGTAATTGGTTCTCAGAGAGAGAGAGAGAGAGAGAGAGAGCAGCTGATGCATGGAACAGACTACTAAATTACATTAAAGCAAGTGCTAGTTTATATATTTCTAAGAACAACCTGAACACTTATTATGGGAACAAGTGTTTTGGCATATTGGCAAGCTAGAAGTCCATTAATGCCCGTGCTTGAAATATTTCTATGTATGTATGTGTATATACAGTCTGTGTGCTTTCTCTAATGAAAAATCATCATGCTGACAGGACCTGTCCAAAGTCCTGACACAACCACAATAAACATGCAATGCTATTGTTTGCGTGGTTTCACTTATCAGTAATCAGCATGTTCACACGACCTATCCACATAACTGACACAATCACATGCTACGCTATAGCCTGTGTATGGTATGCTATAGTCTGTGTGCTTCCACTGAGGAGGAATTAGGACGTCCACAGGATGTACCCACCGACCCAACAAAATCACAGTAAATGTTATGCTATAGTCTTTGTGGTTTCACTAAACAGGAACCAGCATGTTCACAGGACCTATCCACAGGCCCAACACAATCTGTGTAAAGATGCTATGCTATAGTCTGGTTTGACTAATTAGGAATCAGGATGTTCACAGGACCTATCCTCAGACCTGACACAATCACAGTAAACATACTACAGTATAGTATGTGTGCTTTCACTAATCTGGATCAGCATTTCAGAGGACCTATCCACAGACCCGACACAATCACAGTAAACATGCTATGCTATAGTCTGTGTGCTTCCACTATTGTTCAATCAGCATATTCACAGTACCTGTCTACAGATCTGAAACAATGAGAGTAAACTTTCTATGCTACAGTCTCTGTGCTTTCATTAATCAGGAATCAGCATGTTCACTGGACCTACCCTCAGACCTGATACAATCACAGTAAACATGCTATCCTATAGTCTTTGTGGTTTCTTTAATCTGGAATCTGCATTTTCTGTTGACCTATCCACACAACCAACACAGTCACGGTTAGCATGCTATGCTATAGTCTGTGTGCTTTCAATAAACAGTAATCAGCATGTTCGCAGGACCTATCCACAGACTTAACACAATCACAGTAAACATGCTTTACTACTCTCAGTGTTCTTTCACTAGTCATTTTGCTCACAGATCTTATCCACATAACCAACACAATTACAGTAAACATGCCATGTTTTTCTGTGTGTTTCCACTAATCCGGAATCAGCATGTTCACAGTTCCCACCCAATGACTGACACAATCTCAGGAAACATGCTCTGCTATTGTCCCTGTGCTTTCACTAATTAGGATTCAGCATGTTTACTGGAGCTATCCACAGACCTGACACAGTCATACTAACATGCTATGCTATAGCCTGTGTGCTTTCACTAATCAAAAATCAGCATGTTAACAGGGCCTATCTGTCGACCAGACACTATCAAAGTAAACATGCTATGCTATAGTCTGTATGCATTCACTAATCAGGAATCTAAATGTTTACAGGATCTATCAAAAGACCAAACATTATCATAGTATGCATGTATGTAAACATGCTATGCTATAATCTGCATGTTTTCGGTAATTTTATTTATTTATTTATTTAGTTAAGTTTTATGACTGGGGAAGTCGACTGGGCCATAAAGATTCCCTTTTCAGTGGAGACCCAGGGAGGAAAGTTTCAAGATATTACAAGTTACATGTTACAAAGAATAACAAGAATTATACAGAAATTTAAACATTTACAGGAAAATAATACAATTGAAACAAGCAATTAGAGAGTTAACATATTTAAAATGTAATGTTACTAGACCTCTGCAGGTTAGGTAAGCTCAACATTTACAAAAGAGACTATGTCAATAAGCTTTTAGAGCTATCATTTAAACAATAGCTACTATCCATTTGTGGTTAGATGCACCATTTTGCATGGAAGAAGTACCATTCTATTTGTTATTGAAAGTATAGTACATTATGTTAGATAACAGAGAGAGCTTCAGTCCCAGGTAGGAGATGAGATTATTTTAGGTTGAAACGGGGCAACAGAAGTGGTAATTGGTGAGGATTTCAGTGCAGGTTAGAAAGGGAGGGGTTGAGAGGGGTTTATGTTGGAGGCTGGCATGGGCATTCCCATTTAGCTATGAGAAAATAGCTGAGATTTGAAATTAGTTTGGTTTGATAGGTTGTGTATGTGGGGGGGGGGGAGTTCCACTGTTTAGCTAAGGATTAGGACATTAGTAGATGGCCAGGAGGTCGGGCTGGTTTGTGGACCTGAAGTAGATTTTAGTTTGTGGATCTGAGTGGGCGGTTGGATATATAGGGTTTTAAGGGTGTAGCAAGTGATGGAAAGTTAGCAGGTTTAAAGATGAGCTTGTGGGCAATGGAGAGTTGTAGGTAACTGAGGTACCTGGGTAGTTCGAGCCAATTGAGGGTGAGGAGGGAGTGGCATTGGGAGATGAGTATTTTGAGTTGGTTGCAAATTTGCAGATGTGGTAGCAGGATTCAGGTTTGGAATGTAAGCCAAGGTGGAGATTGGTAAACAGAGGGGCACCATAAATAAGGGAGGGGAGCAGGAAGGTGGATGTCAGGGTATGACGGGTATAGGGGCTGAGGTAGCGGTTGTGTTTGTAGAGAAGGTCAGTCGTTTGGTGGGTTTTTTTGATTGCGGAGTGGATGTGGGTATCAAATTTTAGTTCTTCGTCTATGATGATGCCGAGAAGCTTTGTGGTGGGAACAATTTCAAGGAAGGTATTGTTCTGGTTGTATATGGTGAATGAGGTTTTGTCAATAATGGAGTTTTTGGACATGGAAAATATCATTACTTTGGTTTTATTGGCATTCAGAGCCAAGTGGTTGGACTGCATCCCGGATTCTGTTGTGTAGAAGGCTAATTGAGTTTTTGCTAGAAGCTCGGAGGGAGAGAAAGCTGAACATATGATTGTCGAGTCATCTGCATATTGGATGACAGATGATTCTGGGATGGAGTGGTGAAAGTTGTTAATGAATAGGTTAAAGAGTAGAGGGCCAAGAACAGAGCATTGAGGGATGTCTGTGGATGTAGGTAGAAAGGGGGAGGTTGAAGTTTTCCATTGGACAGCAGGTAGCTGGAAAACCAGGCTAAAGTGGTGGGGAAGAGATGTAGGGTGGAGAGTATGGATATGAGTAGGGTGTGGGAGATGGTGTCAAAGCCCTTTGACAGATCTATGAGTAGTGTAGATACAAATTTGCCTGAGTCGTGCTCACGGTTGATGGTTCCCAGAAAGGAAAGAAGGGCAGTCATGGTGCAGTGGCCAGGGCGGAAGCTATGTTGGGTAGGGGATAGGAGGTTATTTTGGGTTAGGTGTGTCATGAGTTGAGCTTGGATGATTTTCTCTAGAATTTTAGAAAGAGGGGAAAAGATAGTAATAGGCCTGAAGTTGGTGGTATCAGTATTTTTGCCACCTTTGTGGAGGGGGATGATGTAAGCCTGGCACCAGATACAGGGGATGTATGATTCTTGCATGGATCTATTTATGACAATTGAGATAGATAATCAGAATTGAGATAGGTAATCAGGAATTAGCATGGTCACAAGATCTATCCATAGACCTGACACAATAATAGTAAACATATTATGCTATAGTCTGTGTGCTTTCAGTAATCAGGAATCACCATATTCACAGGACCTATCCACAGGTCCAGTGCAATTACAGTAAATATGTAATGCTATGCAATGCTGTAGTCTGCCTTTCTTTCACAAATCAGTAATCAGCCTGTTTAAAGGACCTGTACACAGACCCTAACACAATCACACTAAACATGCTATGTTATAGTTTATGTGCTTTCACTAATCAGGAATCAAGATGTCTACAGGACCTGGCACAATCACAGTAAACATGCTTTGCTATTGTTTGTGTGCTTTTTATTAATCTGGTATCAGAATGTTCATAGAACATTTCAACATATTATGCACAACTGCAATGAACATGTTATGTTATAGTCTGTGTCATTTCTGTCATCAGCACAGAACATGTTCACAGGACCAATCTAAATATGTGACACACTCAAAGTAAACATCCCATATTATATTCTATGTTGTTTCACTAATCAGCATGTTTACAGGACATATTGACAGAGCAGACATAATCACAGTAAATATGGTACGCAGAAGTCTGCGTGCTTTCATTAATCAGAATCAGCATTTCCAGAGGACCTAATCACACACCCAAAGCAATCACAGTAAATGCAATATCCTACAGTCTGTGTGCTCTCACTAATCAGGAATTAGCATGTTCACATGCCCTATCCACAACCCCAACAGAATCACAGTAAACATGCTATGCTACAGTCTGTGTGCGTTCAATAATCAAGAATTAGCATCTTCATAGGACCTCTCCAAAGACCAGACACTATGACAGTAAATTTGCTCTGATATAGTCTGTGTGCTTTTAGTAATCAGGAATCTTGTTCAGAGGACCTATCCACATAGCTAACATAATTACACTAAACATGATATACTAAAGTCTGCGTGCTTTCACTAATAAGAAATCATTATGTTTACAGGGCCCTGACACAATCACAGTAAACATTCTATGCGATTGTCTGTGTGCTTTCATTTATCAGGAATCAACATTTTCACAGGACCTAGCCACATAACTGACGCAATCACAATAAACATGCTAAGTTGTAGTCTTTCTGCTTTCACTATTTCAGAATCAGCATTTTCACAGGAGCTATCCAGATAACTAGTACAGTCAGGGAAGCATGATATGCTATAGTTTGTGTGCTTTCTCTAATCAGGAGTCAGCATGTTTACAGAACCTATCCCCGTACTCAGCACAATCACAGTAAACATGTTATGCTGTACTGTCTGTGCTTTCAGTAGTCAGGAATCAGTATGTTCACAGTCCCGGCACAGTCACATTAAACATGCTATGTTATAGTCTGTGTATGCCATGCTGTAGTCTGTGTTCTTTCACTAAGCAGACATCAGGATGTTCACAGGACCTATCTATAGAATCAACAAAGTCATAGTAAACATCAATGCTGTAGTTGGTGTGCTTTCACTATGTTCACAGGTCCTATCTACAGACCCAACATAATCAAATTAAACACTTTATGCCATATATGTGCTTTTACTGATTAGAAATCAGCATGTTCATAGGATGTATCCACAGACCCGACACAATCACAGTAAATATGCTATGTTATTGTCATCGTGCTTCCAGTATCCAGGAATCAGCATGATGTCCTTACATTCACTCCTGCAGTATTCTTAGATGGGAATCCCTACTGTGGAAGCCCAAACATTTGGCTAGTCTACCAAAGACTACTTGTGGCTTTTAAAAGGTTCACTAAACGTCACCCCAATGCTCCTTGCATAGCATAGGGCATAAAGGTGAGGTTCAGGCCTACCATAATCATAACTTCTTTGCCACCAGACTGAAAGTATCTTTTTACTGTTGGTCTGTTTACCTGCATCTGTTTTCTGCCAATTGAATGCATTTTCATTCTCCCGTGACTACCATGTGTTTGCTGACTTCTTTTGTAGTTGCAGGTAAATGCCCCATTGTGGATTTTGTTTTTTCTTACTTTTTTGTGCTCCTTGAGTTCATGTCATCCAGGAAGGGTAAATGTCAGTGTGGGAGACAGATTCTGCCACAATAAGCATTTTTATTTTGTCTAGAGCTTCTCAAGACCGTATGTCTTGTTCTGTTTGTCAGGTGTTCATTCTAAAAAACCCTTTGCTAGAGACATTCTTCCCTTTCCTTGTAGCTTAAGAACCAGCGTCTTAAGCTTCTTGCTAAAAATACAATGGAAGGAATCTCCCACACTGAGGGTCAGCCATTAGGGAAGAAGAAGGTGAACAAGTTACAACTGGAATCTTCCTCTATTCCCTCTCTGCCAGGTGTTTCTCCCAAGGTCATTACAAACCCAGAGGCTCACCCAGCTGTGTTGTCGGATTTTTCTGCTGCAACCGTGTCAGAGACAGGTGAGGGTCTGTCTGGCAGCACGTACAAAGAGGCATCTATCTCGGACATTCAGGGGGAACCATGGCCGATTTTTTCCGAGAGGTCTAGGGAGTTCCTCAGTTTTTGGTTGGGGAAAAGTTCCTACTATGATTCTTGACTGCTGTCCTGAGTCTTACCCTTCTCAGCTTTCTGGAGGCGATGTTCTGTTAAAGAAGAAACAAAAAGTTAAACATGTTTCTTCTGCTCCTAGTGATCCATAAAGTGAGTGGCAGGCCTTCACTCAGGGTCTATTTGCTGCTTTAATGTCCTTAAAGCCTCCTCAAGGGATTTTGGTTCCTTCTCCTCGACTTTGTTCTCTAGTCCCCTTAAAAGGCCTAGAGAACAGGATACTTCTGAGAATGAGTCAGGTTCAGATAATGAATCCCTGACTTATTCTACTCAAATTCCTTCTCTTTTAGACTATGGCTCAGAGGAGGAAGAATCTATTAGTCCAGCTGTTCCTTTTGAGGAGATTTCCTTTGGGGACACACTCTCTAGGATGATGGACTTTTTAAGTGGGACTGTGCTCAGGTCTCTGATATCCATAAGAGATACTATGAGTTGCTACAGTTGAACTCCCCTAAACCTGCGGCTTTTCCTCCTGTTTTGGCTGCTTTGCTGGGTGCTTTTTCCAATGCTTCTCTGCCCCCTGCTCCCAAGAAGCCTGACAGGTTTTTATAGGGTGCCTGAGGATTTTTCTTCCCTATATAAATGTACTGCTGATGATCCCTCTGTTGTGTCTGTAGCCTCTGATAAGCCATCTCAGTTGCTTCCTTCACCCAAGTTATTGCCTTCTAACAAGGATAGCAGAACTATGTAAACGCTGGGTAAGAAGGTTTACACTTATGCTACCCTAGCTTTTAGGGCTATTAATTATAATTATCAGACCCATGTATCTAGGTATGTGTTGCCTGTCAAGTTTTTTCTGATTTAAAACCTCTGTTCTTTCCTTGTCAGGGACTTCTTCTGAAGTCATTCATCATTCTATTAAACATAGTTATGATGCAGCAGATGCCTCTTCTAAGGCTGCTGTTTTTAGTTCGGTGATGAGGAGGTATTCTTGGCTTAGGCGTCAACCTCTATCTGATGATATTAAAGCTAAGTGCATGGATTCTAAACTTTTGTTTGGGGAAACTGGTGCTGGTTTGTTTAAGTCCATTCAGGATAAGGGTAAGGTCTTATGGCAGCTTAAACATGTGTTTGTTTCTCCTGTGCCAATATTTCAGAGAAACTATCCTGCTAAATCTGCCTTTGTTCGTAGGCAATCCTACCCTTCTACTAAAGGTAGGAAGAGTGGCAAACAGACTCCTCCTGCTAAGGCTTCTCAGTTTTCAGGGACTCTGAAGCTTTTCTTTCCAGACAAACCAGGTACTGTATGGCTCTCCATCTCTTCCCAGCCATATTCCTCTTTCTCTTCACCTTTTTCTTTCTATTCCTGTTTGGTTTCAGATCACTGAAGATTCTTGGGTTCTGTCGATTATTCATCAGGGGTACTTCATGGTGTGGAAATCCCATTCTCCATTTATGGGCATTCCTCATCCTCCTCAGTAACGACTTCCATTTTTCCCAGTGGTTCTTCAAAATCTCTTGACTCAGGGTACTATTCAAGAAGTGCATGTGTCCCAAAGGGGGTAAGGGTTCTACTCCAGACTGTTTCTAGTGCTCAGAAAACAGGGCACTTGGATATCTATTCTAGACTTCACTCATCTAAGCACTGTTCTAAAAGTGCCTTCCTTTTGAATGTTGTCCCTTCAGATTCTGTTTCCTCTCTTGCTCCCTCAGGCCTATATGGTGTATCTGGATCTCAAGGATGCTTATCTCCATATTCTGATCCAGCCTCTTTTCAGGAAACATTTGTGTTTCTTTGTTGCTTCCTGACATTTTCAGTTCTCTGCTTTGACCTTTTTACTGCCCCAGGGGTGTTCATCAAATGTCTGTGATTACTTTTTGCAGGCTTTGATGGATCCAAATTCTTCCTTACTTAGATGACCAGTTGATTCAGGCATCCTCTTCAGAGACCCTTTTACAAAATCTTCATGTTGCCATTTCCTTTCTTCAGAGCCTGGGGTTCACTATAAATTTCAAAATGTCTTCGCTGACTCCTTCTCAGAATCATGTTTTTCTAGGTTATAGGATTTAGATGGTGGGAATGCATGCATCCCTTCCCCCTCCAAAGGCCTCAGCTCTCATTTCTTTCTTTCAAACTCTTCTTTGTCTGGCTTCCATTACTGCCAGGGAGTTTCTGAGAGCTCTGGGCTTCATGGCATCCACCATTCTAATGCTCCCTCTGGCCAAACTTCACATGAGAAAGTTTCACTGGTTTCTGAAGTCAGTGTGGCTCTAACATGCACATCCTCTAGACTTTGTAGTTCCTCTTCTTCCTTGTCTGAGAGAGGAACTTCATTGATGGATTCAGCAGTTGTCTCTGAATCAAGGGTTTCCTTTTCATCCCCCTCCTCCCTCACAGGAATTGTTCTCAGACACTTCAGACATGGGATTGGGGGGGGGGGTGACATTTGGCTTCCTAAAAGTACAGGGGATGCGGTTGCCTGCTCAGTAGAAGGAGCACATCAGTGTCAGAGATAAGAGCTCTTCTGCTGGATCTTCAGGCCTTTCATCCTGTTTTCTCTCCAGAGCCTCTCAGGATGTTCACAGAAAATACCACAGTAATGTGGCATATCAACAAACAGGGAGGAACAAAATCTAATCTTATTTGCCAGTTGGCACTTCTTGTATGGGATCTTGCTGTCAAGTATCAAGTAACTCCTTAGGCATTTTCTATCCCTTCTGGTCAAAACCTTGTGGCAGACACTCTGAGCAGGTTCTTAACTCACTCCCATGAATGGATGCTTCATAGGGATGTGCTTCTGGACATTATCCATCAGTGGGGTGCTCCTCAAGTGGATGTTTTTGCCTCCCCTCTGAACCTTTCTCTGTTTTATGCCAGAGGCCCAGGTTCTCTGGTGTGGAAAATATGGAAGGTGGAAGCCCTCTCATTTTCTTTATGTATTCCCTCCCTTTCCTCTCATTCCAAAAGTCCTGCTCAAGATTCAGTAGGACGCTCCAAAATATTGTTGGTGACTCCCTTTTGGCCACAACACTACTGTTTCCCTCTTCTTCTGCATCTAGCCCCTTGGGAATCATCACAAGTTACCTCACAGGGTGAATCTAATCACACAAGACAAGGTGTCTCTCATCCATACCCATCTGTCCATGGTTCAACTGACACTGTGGGTGACAGGATTTTGATTCCTCAGAGACAGCTTTTTTCCTAGGGATATGCTGCAAGTCCTGCAGGAGGCCAGGAAAACTGCTACTAGGAAATCCTACTTAACCAAATGGAAGAGGTTTTCTATTTGGTGCTTCTCTTTCTGAACCCATTTACTGTGGATCTTTCTTTGGTTCTCTCTTATTTGTGTGAGTTGCTCAATGCTGGTTTGGTCTACTCGTCTTTTAAGCCCCACTTATCAGCTATCTCTGCTTGTTTGGCTTTTTCTCCTCCTTTACCTTCTAGATTTCAGGTTAAATAATTTCTTAAAGGCGTTATTAATATTAGACCTCCCAAGAAGCCTGTTCTCCCTCCCTGCTGCTTCAGTTTCCTTGCTACATTGTTCCCGGAAGACTCTTATTTCATTAGCTCTTACTTCTGTCAGACAGGTGTCTAAGTTGCAGGCACATATGTGTTATCCTCATTTTTCATCTTTCATGAGGGCAGGGAGTCCTTGTGCACTAACCCTTCTTTTATCCCTAAGGTGGTTAATGACTTATCATTGATTCAGTCTATTAATCTGCATACTTTTTTCCCCTGCCTACAATCTGACAGTAGGGTACTACATGCTTTGGATGTACATAGACAACTCAATTTTATTTGGATAATACTAAGTCTTATTAGGAAATCTGACCAGTTGTTTGTTCCCTTTCATCTTAGATCCCTAGGATCACCTGTTTCCAAGCAAACTATTTCATCTTGGATCTCATAGGGTATTTTTTTGTTATACCTTTCATGGTAAGAGCCTTTGTTCTTCAGTAGAGACTTCATTCTACTAGAGATGTGGCTTCTTTAGGTGCTTTTTCAATGGCTTATATACTAATTCTGTTCTTGAGGCAGCTACCTGGACTTCTGTGCAAACCTTTACCAAGCACCACAAGTTGGATGCTATTTCTGGAGCAAGGGCTGGTTTTGCTAGTGCCGTTCTTCATGGCTTTTTATGGGGCTGTTCTGCGCCTTCCCCTGCCCAAGTTTCCTGTTGAGCTTTGGCAGTCTTCCATCTGTTAAGAATACTGCAGCAGTGAATTTAAGGACATATTACAGTTGTATAAAATCTTACCATAACGGTAGATGTCCTTGTCTTCACTACTGCAATATTTGTTCCCTCCCTCCATCCCCATGGTCCCTTTTTGTTCCTGGATGCACTAGTTACCTCCTAGTTTTCCTTAAGCTGGTGTTTTTCCTGGGGCAATCAGTTCTGAAGAAGGTATATCTGGACTTCACTTTTATGGCCTACACTATGGGATGTGCATATGTGCGATGTTCGGTGTACCATAAAGCAATGACAGACTTTGGTATACTGGCCGCACATTGGGCCACCCTTGGTAGGGAATCCCATGTGTAAGGAATACTGCAGCAGTGAAGGCAAGGACATCTACTGTTATGGTAAGATTTTATGCAACTGTACTTTCACATGACATGTCTACATATCCTTTACAATATTAAATTCTATGTGGTTCCAGAGCAGTTGGCGTACCCACATGACATGCCCATATACCCTTCCTAGTATTCCTTTTCTGCTGTATTGGTAGATTATGTGTTCTTACACAGGAGATGAATAGTCACAGGACATGCCTACATAATATTTGTTATCACATTAAACATATGATGTTACATTGTTTGTGCTTATACAGGAGTTATCGTGTTTGCAGGGCATGTGCATAGACCCCACACAATCAAAGAAAACATGCAATGCTATATATGTTCTTCATATTGTTCTCTACTGCAATAACCTAACTTATATGTGTTATATCCTTCATAGAATATAACAGCTGGCCAACTTCCAAAAGTTCAGGGCACCTTCCATACACCCAAAGCTGAGCTTACTAAAAAAGCAGGTTTGGGTGCCAAGCCTTTCTGAGCTTTATTGCCTCAGAGAAGAGTGCTCCTCTGCAAACTTTCAAGTATCAACAATACACTAATGTTCCACTGTTGGTTAGGTAAGTTCCCTTCCAAATTACTTTTAAACTTGTGTAAAGTTACATTTTATGAACACAAATACTTTTAAGCTAGAAAATAAGTATTTTCCTTTACTGTCTTGTGACATTTATGTACTTTTATATGGGAGCACGTGTTTTAATTTTTGTAGTAAAAAGTTGTTTAAAACTATTATTCTGTGGAGAAACTGTGTTTGTTTCACTTTTTGTGGTTGGGAAAAGTGTTTAAAATGCATTTGCTGTATTTTTATTGGAAAAGGTTACTTTTCTGGTACTGTACTGTTTTACCAATTACTACTGCTAAGCTTCCCAGGCAGCAAGCACCTTTTTCAGATTGAAAAGGAAACAAACTATCAGTCCCTTGGCTGGACCTTCTTCCAGCCACAAGAAGAAAAAGAAAAAGGTAAACAAGCAGCCTTTGTCATTCTAGCAGGCTGGTAATTTGCCACAGTCACAGATTGGGTGCCTCTGCTGTGGCCAAAGCTGCTTTTTCAGGCCACTCATCTTTTTCTTTGGATCTCACTGGTGTTGTCTATACTGCCTCAGTGGACCAGGGCTATCCATATCCTCTGCAGCTATTGAAATCTCCTCAGTGGACAAGTGAAAGCCACTCTTGTCCGTCATGGAAGAAGGAGCAGGGAATATGCTGCTGCCTACCGAGAAGGTTATGCCCATCCTTGGAGAAGCTGTTGCCTGTAATAGTTGGTCTGTTAGCTTTAATTTCCCTGTCAAAAGAGAAATAAAATAAATATTCAGTTTCTTCTCTGCCAGTTTCTTGGAAAGAAATAATTTATTGGGCTTGTGTCTTGTGCAAACTATTGATTCTTCTTGTAAGATGTTTTCTGGCAAAAGAAAAAAAGGATTCCTCTTTCCCTGAAGAGGTTCAGTATTTAGATAGGAATGTGAAGAAACAGATGCAGTATTTTCTCCTTGGAGTTTTGACTTAGAGTCTCAGTAGAGTGTGGTATATTTTTCTCCCTATGAGGGATTCTCTTTCTCTAAGCTTATTTCCCAAATGAATTGTCTTCAGGAATCTCAGTCCCTTAGAAAATATTATGATTTGCTAAAACTGGAATTTCCAGAACCCTTAGTCATTCCCCCAGTGCTGACAGCATTTGTCTAAGCCTGTGGTTTCCCCTGATAGCCAGCCTGCTACCTCTAAGAAAGCAAGTAGAATGTATAAAGTTTCTCAGTCCTTCAAGGTTTTGTACATTAAATCCAGACCTGACCCAGCAGCTATATCTGTCAAGCATTTTGTTAAGTCTTCTCCTTCTGATAAGGATGGTAAAACTATTGATAATTTTTGGGGAAAGTGTATGTTTCTGCAACTTTGATTTTTAGAATTTGGAACTGTCAGGCTCACGTGTTAAACTTTATACTGACTAACTGTGGCAGTATGAGGAATGTTTTGTCTGTAGTTTCCTCTTGTGTGGAGAATATTGCTTTCTGCAGTTTACTTTCTTTTATTTTTCAGGTCACTATTCATTATTTGAAGAGTGCTTTTGACTCTGTTGGTACTACTTCCAGGGCTCATGCCACTAGCACTGTTTGAATGAGTTTTGCCTAGCTTCTTTCTCAGAACCTTCCAGAAGATGCCAAAAATAACATTTTGAATTCTTGTTTGGAAAAAGATTTAGTTTTTGGACCCTTTGCTGCAGAGGTTATCAAAAAGTGGTGAGAGAGGTAAGATTATTCAGGGAAATTCAGATTTTTCAGCCGTCCTTCTCTGAATTCTCCAAGGGATGTATGCCCCCTCTCCAGTTTTGACAAGAAACAAATAAACAGCAGCAGCAGAATACTGGTAAGCAGACATTTTAAAAGACAATGACAAGGAGGTTCCAAAGAAAAGCAGGACCACCCCCACAGATTAAAAGACAGTCAAACAAGTCAGAATGACCATATAAGGGATATTGTCTCCCTCCCATCCTGGCAGTTCCCTTCCCCTTCCAGAGAAATCTCCTTGTCTTTCTTTGACAACAAATTGTTTAGAAGAAATTGGTCCTGAATGTGATTGATGTAGGATACAAATAGTAGTGGGAATAAATTCCTTCTTTTAAGGTGATTCCTCCACATCCATCAGACTAAACCATTCTTCTTCTTTTCTTACATTATACCCTGTCTCAGCCAGTTAGGGAAATAATTTTACTCTATAATGTTTTTGTGCCAAATAAAGATAATTCCTGGAGATAAGTTCTAAATATTTATTTTCTGAATCAGTTTGTGACAGTGCCAAAGTTCAAAATGATTTCATTTCATTTCATTTCATGTTACCCCCTTCTTCCTCATTTGAGTTTTCCAGTAACTTGGGATTTAATAGATGCTTATAATCCCATTTATATTCATCCAGATTTCCATTGTTTCTTTAAGTTCTGTGTGTCTGGATGACATTATTAGTTCACTGTCTAACACTCCAACAGTGTTCACAAAGTGTCTAACTCCTATTATAGTCCATTGCAGGCGACAGGATATTCTCATTTTTTTCATATTTAGATGACTTACTTATCTTTGCAAAGTCTTTTTTGAAGTGTCAAGAATTTCTCACCTGGGTAAGAGATCTCCTACAAAGGCTGGAATTCTAAGAGAACATTCAAAAATATTTTTTGACTACATCACACAGGATTGTGTTTCTGGGGTGCCTGCTAGACACCTTTGTACAAAAAGCTTTTCTTCCATAAAAAAAAAAAAAAGATCTATACATAGATCTATTCCATGGGGTTTCCACTTAGACTTCACTCACTGTGAGAGAATACCTCAGGATTTTGGGTCTCATGGCTTCCATGATTCTCATGATCTCTTGCAAGACTGCACATAAGAAAGACACAATGGAACCTGAAATGTTGTTCCCAGCATCAATATCTGCTGTCTTTTCAAATCCCAGTTGATCTGCCTGCCATTTCAGCACATCTGCCCATGGATCCCTCTTTCAACGCATTCTGAAGTGAAAATGTTTTAAAAGGGGCACTACTTATTCTTCTAATGTTTCCTTGAAAACTAATCATTTTTTTTTATAACTAAAATGGTATCCAAGTTTATTTTAAGCCAAACTACCAGTCCCTGTTTTGCATCCAGAACCCAAAAATTAGGGAGAAAGGATACTTCATAATTTGATGTACATAGACAACTCTGGTACGGTCTTGATATAATAAAATTATTCAGAACTTCTGATCAGATGTTCATTTCTTGTGAAGGTAAGAAGATGGGACAACTTGCGTCATTTCAGACTATTTCCAATGGTTGTTACAGGCTATTACCTTTTGTTATTTGCACAGCAAGAAACCGATTCCAGGCACGGTCAAGGCTCATGCTTCCAGGGCCTTGGCTTCATCTATGGCTTTTTGGAAAGGGATGGACTCTAGAAGTATTGTAGAAACAGTAACTTGGTGTCCATTTTACAAAGTGCTATAAACTAGATTCCTTCCCCAGATCTAGAAAAGGCTTTGCTATGACCATTCTCCAGGGGATCCTGGACCCTTCTCCTTTCATCTCCCAAATGTAGTTGGCTATGGTAGTCTACCCATATAGCTAAGGCTATGGCAGCAGTGATCAACATGATGAACATAGTACAGTTGTGTAACTAAACTTGCCATAACAGCAGATGCTAGAATGATCTCTGCTGCAGTAGCTTCTCCCTCCCTCAACCCTCTCTTTGTTTTTTTGGTGAGTTTTTTTATGCCAGGGTGTGGGCATGTATTTTTTTCTTTTCTTAGCAATGTTGTCTCAGGGATTAGCCTCCTTCTCTCAGTTAATATGAAAAATCTAAAGGGTTTGGTGCCCAAACCTAACTTCTTACTCATCTTAGCTTGAGCTGACTATAGGTTTAGGTGTGTGGAAGGTGCTGTTAAGCCTTGGAAATTGACTGGCTGTTATCTCCTATATAGGATATAACCCATATAGCTTAGGATTCTACAGCAGTGATCATTACAACTTTTACTGTTATGTTGTTATGATAAGTTTAGTTGCACAACTATACTTTTCCATGCATATATAATGCAGGAGTCAGCATGTTCATAGGACATCCACCAAACCTTCATAATCACAATAAACAGGCAATACGATATTCTTTGGTATGCCCAACACAGGAAATGGCATGATTACAGGACATATCTACATACCCTTCACAGTCACTGTGTTTACCCAAGACTTAGCATGTTCACAGGACATTTCACATTCATGGTAAACACGCCATGCAATAATATGTGCACTTCTGCATGAGTTGGCATGCTTTCTGGCCATTTCCAAAATCCATGTCATAATCAAAGTAAACATATAATGCTATAATCCGTCTGCTTTTACAACAGAGGAGTCATCATGTTCACATCTCTGCATACCCATCAGCATCACAGTAAGGATGGAATGCAATATAGGATCATAGGAGATTACTAGGCTATTGACCCGGAGGTCATTTTAAGCCTGCCGTTTCAACTCAATGTAATAATGTAGAGGTACTAGTCAATATCCATGATTGCATTTAGTGATGACTGCCTATGTCCAAGAGGGTTGTGGGTGCTATCCCCAGTAAGAATTTATGGTGCCCCATCCAGTCATCCAGGCTCCTCCTCTTGAACAGTGTTATAGAGGTGTTCTGTTTCACATGAATTAGTAGCCTGTTCCAAAGATGTGGCAATCACTGGGAGATAAATCTGTCCCTCCAGCATGATTTATTTAAGTGACAGGCCATATTTAAGTCCCTGGAATGGGTATCCCTAGACCGATTTGATTTATGGATATGCAGTAAGTTCATTAGGTTTGGATCTTGGGTTGCTCTGTAGACCTGGCATACGTCTTCCCTAAGAAGTCTGTATGATACAGAGTATAGTGACAGGCATTTTAGTCAGTCTGTGTAAGGCACATGCTGGAGGCCCTTGATTTACTTTGATAGAAACCTCTGAGGTCTTTCTAATTGCTGTAGGTGCTTAGTACGGTACATACTGAATGGGGCCTTATAATCAGTTATGGGCTGGATAAGTGCTGAGTATAGGGGGTTATAACTTTTTTTGCTGTCAAGGCAATACCTTTACTAATCAAGTGAACTATGTGGAAAGAGGAAAGCTTTCCTTATAATGGTAGATACATGGTGGTCAAAGTTAAGGTCCGCGACCATAACAACCTGTGATCCCATGGGTATTTAGGTTATTGTTATTGATTTTATAGTATGAAGGGACATTGCTTGTCTTGAAGGTAATGATGATGCATTTCTCTGCATTCAGTTTGACACAGTGACTAGTACAGCAGTCATTGGTCCGTGTAAGACCATCCTGGAGTATACTGATATCATTTGGGGATTCAGTGATTGCATCTAGTTTGCAGTCATCTACAAACTTGGTCAGCCACCCACAACCCTTTAGTTTTGACCTGAACTTCTGAGAAGTATATACCAAACAGTGGGAGGCCAAACACTGAAGCTTGTGGCACCCCACTGGTAACATGTCTGCTGGTTGATGTGGAGTCACCCACTTTGATACTGTGTGTCCAGTTTGTGAGCCAGTTGGCAACCCATCTTACAACAAAGAGGTTTACATTCAGTTTGTTAAGTTTATCAGTAATGCCTGAATTTGGGACTGTGTCAAAAGCCTTTGTCAAGTTGAGGTATGCTGTGTGCACAGACTTGCCCTCATCAACGGCCATGAATGAATGAATGAATCACACATTCAAAGAAATCCACCAGAGTTAACAGGCAGGATTTGCGCTTCATGAAGTCGAATTGAGTAGGATCCAGGGTGGTCACCTATATCTTTATTTATGAGGTCTAGAATGATATATTCCATGACCTTACAGATGAGGCTGGTCAGGCTTATAAGTCTGTAATTCCCCGGGGCTGTTGCTAGGCCACCTTTGTGGAGGGGAATAACTAAAGCTATTCTCCATTCTGCAGGAACAAAGCCTGTGGTTAGACTATGATTGAAAAGGGTACTTAGCGGTGATGCTAGTTCATGTTTTAGCCTGTTTGGAAGACAGCCTTGGATGTCGTTTTGTCCCATAGAGGCTGTGTTCTTTGCCTTGAACGGGGCTTTGAGGACCTATTCTTCAGCTATGTAAGGTGGGGTTGGGGGGGTTGGGGGAGGGTTTGTTGCAAGTTAGGAGGAGATAAGGGAGTGAAATTTTCACCAAAGCTATCCGCTAGCAGGTTCGCTATCTCTGTGTGGTCAGTGTGTGTGATACCATGGGCCACCAGTTCTGCACATGCTTGGGTCCTACCCTTTAGGTGACATACATAGGTGTAAAAGACCTTATGGCAATACTTGGCAGTAGTTGCTAGGTTTCTCTCAAAGGAGCTCTTGGAGGATTTGACAAGTTATCTTATTTGCCTGTTAAAGCTGAGGAGGGTGATTTTCTATTGTTGGGTCCTTGTCTTTGTTTTTTTGGACAGCAATTTTTTGCATTTATTGTAGAGTTTGTTGATGCTGGATGTCCATCATGGCAGATTGATTTTACTTATTCTGTATGCGTACTCACAACAGGAGTCAGCATTTTCATTGGATGTTCATAGGTTCATAGGTTAGTACTAGGCTAACTGCTCTTGTGAACCATTGTAAGCCTAGCCAGTTATCCCTTGTGAGACTCAAACCCTGCACCTTGTGTTTGTAAGGCAAACACCTTAACCATTAGGCCACGCTCCCAACCAATGTAGGATGTGCAAACATACCCTTTAGAATGCTTATGCTGGAGTCGGCATGCTCACAGAACATGTCCATGCATCCTTTACAATCAGTGTAAATATGTAATACTATGTTTTTTGTACTTATAGAGGTGTTAGCAGTAAGTATGAAATGCAATATTTTGTATGCATTTACAACACAGAAGTCACCATGCTCACAGGATGTGCCCACAGAATCACAGTAAACATTTAATGAATGGTGTATTCTGGGTGCTTACACAGGAATCAGCATGTTCACAAGATGAGTCCACAAACCATTCACAATCATAAAAGACATTTCATATTCTGTGTGCTTACACGAGAATCAGCATGTTCACAAGACAAGTCCACAAACCATTCACAATCATAAAAGACACGTAATGCCATATTCTGTGTGCTTACCAGGAATCAGCATGTTCACAAGACAAGTCCAGAAAGCATTGACAATCATAGAAGACATGTAATGCAGTACTCTGCCCATTTTCATTTCTCAGGAGTCGGCATATTCACAGGATGGGTCTATATCATACTGTTGAACGTTTCTTTCAGCGAATACCTACTCATGGAACTACAATTGTCAAAATCCTTGTTCAGCAAACAGCCTATGCAGAGAAGGAGAATTCATCAAACTGTTTTAGTCAGCCAACAGCAGGAAAGGTAAATTTTTTTTTTTACATTTTTGAAGGGGGCTACACCCATCTGCACCCCCCTGCAAATTAAACATACCAACTCCGAGATCGCAATACAGTGACATAATGCATAATCATGGCCAGTTAGCACGTCAATCACACAATGTTCTTTTCAAGATGGCCAACTAAAACAGTTTGATGATTTCTCCTTCGCTGAATAGGATGTTCACTAAATAAGGATTTTGACGGTTGTAGTTCGACTGGTAGGCATTTGCTGCAAGAAATGTTTGACAATATGATATAGACTCTCACAGGATATGTCTACATACACTTCACAGTTAGATTAAATTTGTAATGCTGTAGTCTTTGTGATTACACAATACTCGGTGTGTTAATGGGACAGGTCAACATACCCTTGAGAATCACAGTAAATATATAATGTCTGTATTCTGTTTGTGTGTACAACACAAGAGTCCACATGTTCAAAGAGACATACATTTTGATCACTTGACAACACTTTCATCAGGTATTGAATGACTGAATGCAAACAAATGAAACAGCTTTCACCAAAAGTTTGAGTTAACTTTTTTACAGCAGGCAAACCCCTCTGCACCCCCCTCGTGGGCCACCCCTGAACTGAAATTTACACACTCTGAGCTTGTATGTCAATGGATAAAAAAGAAAATTGTACTGTTGCAAAAGTTGTTTAGTTATTTTGTGTTCAGTAGCTCATCACTCGATGAAAAGGATGTCATTCATATGATCCCTTCACAATCACAGCAAGCAAGCAATGCAATGTTCTTTGTCTTTACACAGAAGACAGCATGTTCATGAAAGATGTCCACTGAGCCTTCACAATCATAATAAATATATAATTCTGTATTCTGTGAGATTACATAACACAGGATTTAGAGTTTTCACAGGAATTCTCCATATACCCTTCAGAATCATATAGTAAACATGTTATACTATACTTTTTGTCCTTACATAGCAGTTGGCATATTCATAGGAGATGTCCCAGACACTTCCGAATCACAGAAAGCATAAAATACTATATTTTGTGTGCATGCATAACAAAGGCATCAGCAGTTGCACAGAACATGCCCAAATAGCCATCACTATCACAGTAAGTATGCAATATTTTATGTGCTTTCACAACAGTGAGCATGTTCAAAGGGCATGTCTACATTCCCTATTATAATCATAGAAAACATGTACCGATGTATTCAGTGTGCTTACTTTGGAGTCAGCATGCTCAATGGTCATGTCTATATACCCTTCAGAGTCACAGTAAGCATGTGATTCTGTATTCTGTATTTTTACAGTATAAGAGCCAGCATGATAAAAGGATATGTACACATACTCTTCAGAATCACAGATGCATGCATTAGTGTATCCTGTGTGCATAGACAGGATTTTCAGCATGTGCACAGGACAAATCAACATAACATAAACAATCATATTAGGCATTTAATGCTATATTCTGTATGCTTATGCAGACATTGGCATGTTCATGGGACATGTTCACCTACCCATCACAAACATATTAAACATTTAATGCTATATTCTGTATGCTTACACAAAAGTTGACATGTTCACAGGACATGTTCAACTACCCATCACAGTCATATTAACCATTTTATGCTATAGTCTGCATGCTTACACAGACGTTCTCATGTTCACAGGGCATGTTCACCTACCCATCACATTCATATTAACCATTTAATGCTATATTCTGTATGCTTACACAGAAGTTGGCATGTTCACAGGACATGGCAACCTACCCTTCACATTCACTGTAAGAGTGTAATGATGTATCCAGTGTACTTAAACAGAAAAGGATTCAGCATGTTCACAGGACATGTCCAGATACCCTTCACAGTCACATCAAACATGTTATGCTATATTATGTGTTGTTGCATGGATGTTAGCGTATTCACATTACATGTACATCTTCCCTTCACATATAAAGTAAACATGTAATGCTGTATTTGGTATGCTTACAGAGGAATCAGCACATTTACAAGACAATTCCACAAAGCTTTTGCAGTCATAGAAGACATGTAATATCATATTCTATGTGCTTTCATTTCTCAGGAGTTAGTATATTCATAGGACGTCTCAACATACCCTTAATAATCACAGTAAACATGTAATGCCGTATTCTGTGTGCTTTCATTTCTCAGGAGTCTGTATATTCACAGGACATGCCCACATATAGTTCAGAATCACAATTAACATGTAATGCCATATTCTGTGTGCTTTCATTTCTCAGGAGTCAGTATATTCACAGGATGTGCCGACATACACTTCAGAATCATAGTAAACATGTAATGCCATATTCTGTGTGCTTTCATTTCTCAGGAGTCAGTATATTCACAGGATATATCCACATACACTTCACAGTTAGAATAAATCTGTAATGCTATAGTCTCTGTGGTTACTCAGCCCATTCATGGGACAGGTCAATATACCTTTCAGAATCGCAGTAAATGTATAATGTCCATATTTTGTTTATGTGCACAACACAGGAGTCCATGATAGATGATTTTGATCACTTGACAGTACTTTTATCAAGTGCTGAATTATTAAGTGCAAACAAACGAAACAGCTTTTACCAAAACTTTGAGTTAACTTTATTACAGCAGGCAAGCCCCCTTGCACTTGTGGGCCACCCCTGAATGTAAATTTACACACTCTGAGCTTGGACGTCAGTGGATAAAAAAGAAAATTGTACTGTTGATGAAAGTTGTTTAGTTGTTTTGTGTTTAGTAGCTCATCACTTGATGAAAGTGCTGTTGCTCATATGATCCCTTCACAATCAGAGCAAGCAAATAATGCAATGTTCTTTGTGCTTACACAGAAGTCAGCATGTACATGAAAGATGGCCACTGAGCCTTCACAGTCATAATAAACATGTTATTCTGTATTCTGTGAGATTGTATAACATAGGTTTTTAGAGTTTTCACAGAAAATGTCCATATACCCTTCAGAATGATAGTAAACATGTAATACTGTACTCTTTGTGCTTAAATAGGAGTTAGCATATTCAATGGGCACGCCCACATACTCTTCAAAATCACAGTAAGCATAAAATGCTATATTTTGTGTGCATGCCTAACAAAGGAGTCGGCTGTTGCACAGAACATACCCAAATAGCCATCACTATCGCAGTAAGTAAGTATGCAATGCAGTATTTTATGTGCTTTCACAACAATCAGCATGTTCAAAGGGCATGTCTACATTCCCTATCATAATCATAGAAACCATGTACCAAGTATTCAGTGTGCGTACTCAGGAATCAGCATGCTCAAAGGTCATGTCTATATACTCTTAATGTCACAGCAAACATGTAATGCTGTATTTTTTGTGCTTACACAAAACAAGAGTCTGGATGTTCATAGGACATGTCCACTTACCCTTCAGTCACAGTAAGCATATGATGCTGTATTCTGTATTTTTCACAGTATAAGAGCCAAAGTGATTACAGGACACTTCAGAATCACAGAAACATGCATCACTGTGTTCTATGTGCTCAGATATGTGTCAGCATTTTCACACGGTACGTCAGCATACCCTTCACAATCATATTGAACATTTAATGCTATATTCTGTATGCTTACACAGGAATAGGCATGTTCACAGCATATGCCCACATACCCTTCAGGATCACAGTAAACATGTGATGCTGTATTCTGTATAGTTATACAGTATAAGACTCAACATGGCTACAGGACATGTCCGCATACTCTTCAGAATCACAGAAGCATGCATTACTATATTCTATAGGCACTGACAAAATATTTCAGCATGTCTAAAGGACAAGTCAGTACACCCTAAACAATCATATTAAGTATTTAATGCTATATTCTGTATGCTCTCACAGGAGTAGCCATGTTCACAGGACATGTTCACCTACCCATTGCAATAATATTAAACATTTAATGCTATGTTCTGTATGCTTACACAGGAGTTGGCATATTCATTGAACATGTTGACAATCCCTTCACAATCACAGTAAGCATGTAATGCTATATTTTTGTGCTTGTCCAACACTGGAGTTTAAATGATCACAAGACATATACCCATACCCTTCACAATCACAGTAAACTTATAACAAGATATTCTGTGTGCTTATACAGGAGTCAAAATATCCAAAAGACATGTGCATATACCTTTATCTATTTATTTATTTGACTTTTGTTTACCAGGATGATCTGACTCGGTCAAGAAAAACCTGTGTTCAGCAGAGGCCCAGGGAGAAAAGCTCCAGTTACAGACTCTAATGTACAAACATTATAAACAGAGTATCGTGAGATAAAAGTGAAACAACACGAATGTACAAATATTATAGGTAAAGCAATACAAGCAGTATTACATACATACAGTGAAATACAAGAAAAATATATCCTAAGTGGAGCAGATACTCAGAATAACAACATGTAAGAAAATAAAATATTTACATGTCATATATAAAATTCAAACATAACCTTGGTGTTTGTTTCTGGGTAGGATTAGTCATAGAGATGGATGTAAGGCAGGAGGAATAGGACAGTAGCAGCAGAGAGAGGAGAAAAGAGGAGGGAGATTAGCCAGGAGCAGAGCGCATGTACAACCAAGAGTTGATTAGGTGCTGTTTTAGAGATGTTTTGAAGGCTACTAGGCTAGAAATACTTCTGCGGGTAGCGGGAGTGAGTTCCATGCTTTATCAGCAGTGTAAGTGTATAGGTTTTGTTCCAGTATTTTGAAAGGTTTGGAGATAGTTTAGATAGATTACCTTCAGACATAAGTGTTCTGTTTGGGTTATAGGGCTTGATGATGTTGTTCAGAGCTGGGCAGGCTAAGGGTTTGTAAAATAAGTTGTGTAGTACTAGTAGATGGATGTACAGTAGGTGATTGGGGGAATTCTATCCAGTTTAATACTTTGATAATTATACTAACCACACAATGCAATATTCTGTGTGCTTTCACAGGAGTTGGCATGTACACAGGACATGTCTACATACTATTCAAAATCACATATAATGAGGTATCTTTGTGCTTACATAGGAATCCTCATGTTCACGGGATATGATGACATGCCCCACACAATCACAGTAAGCATGTAGTTTTATATTTATTATCCTTATACAACACAAGAGTCTGCATGTTCACACGACATGCCTCTATACCCTTCACAATCACAGTAAACATATAATGTGGTCTTCTTTGTTCTTATAAAGGAGTGGGGATTTTCACATGACTTGTCCACATACCCTTTACAGTCATAGTGAGCATGCACACACTACAGGATGTGGCATGTTCACAGAACATGTTGGCATGACCTTTATGGCCACATTAAGCATGTAATGCTATGTTTTGTGTGCCTACACAGTACAGGATGTGGCACATTCACAGAACTTGTTGGCATACCCTTTATGGTCACAGTAAATGTGTAATGCTATATTCTCTGCACATTCACCGGAGATTTTCCCATAACTTTGCATTCACAGTAAACATGTAAAACTATATTTCATTGTTAACTATTCAAATTCTTTAGTCTCATCTGAGGCATTCTGTGAGTTTGCCTCCTACTAGTTTATGACCATAAACTCTATTTCCATTAATTTCATCTTATTCTTTTTTAATAATTGCAATCCTTCTTTGTAGAGCTATGGCATTCCATAATATTCCTGCTCTTATATGGAAGCCATTTTTATTTATTTGTTTACTAAACTTGGGTACTTCAACCAGTTTACCTTCACCATTATTTATTGCTTTTCAGGAATGAGTATTAACCACTTCTCCCAATGAAGATGCTGTTATGTCATTGTTCTTACCCATAAAAATCCAAATAAAATCGCCTCTTGCAGCTCTGTAACCCATAGTAAACAAGTCCAACCTTTGTAACCTAATGTGATAACTTGTGTGTCTTCCAAACACATACACACATACCCTAACCCTACTTATACCCCCCAAAAAAACAGTAAACAACTAAATACACATATGCACGTAACCCAACCATACATCTAACAAAAAAAAACCAGTAAACATTTTAAAACATATGCACTTACCTTAACCCGCACCCTAACCCTAAGGTCAGTAACTGTTGCACATTCACGCTCAGGAGCTATACCGGACAAGGGACCACACTACACTTCAGATCACAGCAAAGCAACGAAGTGGTCAAGCAACTTCTTTCCCAGGGAAAGAATTCACTGAACAGCCGCTTAGCTGTTTTGCCTGTTCGCCCTACATGTGTCCACGAAAAACGCATTCAACAAAATGCATTTTCGTCTTTCTTATAGGAACCCTTCAATATTTGGTCCACAGCTGTAGTAAAACAATAGCATCCATCCTCTGTGTGCTTTCAGTACACAAATGTCAGTACGCTCCCAGGACATCTTCACATACCATTCACCATCATGGTAAACTTGTCATTCTGTGTTTTGTGTGCTTACTCAAGAATTGTCATGTTCAGAGCATATGTTCACATACCATTCTCAAAAACAGTAAACTTGCGTTGCTGTATTCTGTATTCTTATACTGGTGTCCATATGTTCAGACAACATCTCCACAAACCATTCACAATCACAATGAATATGTAATGCTATATTATTTGAGCTGAGTCAGGAGTTAGGATGTTCTTATGAGATTTTCAAGTAACCTTCACGATCTCAGGAAACATTTATTGATGTATTCTGTGTGTTTGTTCAGAAGATAAGTCCTTATACCTTTCTCAGATACAGTAAGTATGTAAAGTTATAATCAGTGTACATATACAATGCAGGAGTCAGAATGCTCACAGCACATGTCCACGTGCCCATCAGTATAAGAATAAAACATTTATGACATATTATTTGTGCTTTAAAAGGCAAATCTACATACATTTCACAGCTATAGTAAACATGTAGTGTTGCATTCTGCTTGCTTACATGAGTCAATGTGTTCAGAGGACATATCTACAAACCTGTCACAATCTCGGAAAACATGTAGTGCTGTATTATATGTGTTTACACAACATTTGGCATGTTTGCAGGACATATCCATGTACTTATTATGATCAGTGGTGCTATATTCTGGGCGCGTATACAGGAGTTGGCATGTTCAAAGTCATGTGCAGATATCCTTTACAATCACAGAGATTATTTAATGCTATATTCTGCATGCTTACACATCACAGGAGTCCCTCACAGAACAAGTGCAGATAGGCTTCAGAATCACATAACACATGTAATGCTATGTTTTGTGTGCCTACACAGTACAGGATGTGGCACATTCACAGAACTTGTTGGCATACCCTTTATGGTCACAGTAAATGTGTAATGCTATATTCTCTGCACATTCACCGGAGATTTTCCCATAACTTTGCATTCACAGTAAACATGTAAAACTATATTTCATTGTTAACTATTCAAATTCTTTAGTCTCATCTGAGGCATTCTGTGAGTTTGCCTCCTACTAGTTTATGACCATAAACTCTATTTCCATTAATTTCATCTTATTCTTTTTTAATAATTGCAATCCTTCTTTGTAGAGCTATGGCATTCCATAATATTCCTGCTCTTATATGGAAGCCATTTTTATTTATTTGTTTACTAAACTTGGGTACTTCAACCAGTTTACCTTCACCATTATTTATTGCTTTTCAGGAATGAATATTAACCACTTCTCCCAATGAAGATGCTGTTATGTCATTGTTCTTACCCATAAAAATCCAAATAAAATCGCCTCTTGCAGCTCTGTAACCCATAGTAAACAAGTCCAACCTTTGTAACCTAATGTGATAACTTGTGTGTCTTCCAAACACATACACACATACCCTAACCCTACTTATACCCCCCAAAAAAACAGTAAACAACTAAATACACATATGCACATAACCCAACCATACATCTAACAAAAAAAAAACAGTAAACATTTTAAAACATATGCACTTACCTTAACCCGCACCCTAACCCTAAGGTCAGTAACTGTTGCACATTCACGCTCAGGAGCTATACCGGACAAGGGACCACACTACACTTCAGATCACAGCAAAGCAACGAAGTGGTCAAGCAACTTCTTTCCCAGGGAAAGAATTCACTGAACAGCCGCTTAGCTGTTTTGCCTGTTCGCCCTACATGTGTCGACGAAAACGCATTCAACAAAATGCATTTTCGTCTTTCTTATAGGAACCCTTCAATATTTGGTCCACAGCTGTAGTAAAACAATAGCATCCATCCTCTGTGTGCTTTCAGTACACAAATGTCAGTACGCTCCCAGGACATCTTCACATACCATTCACCATCATGGTAAACTTGTCATTCTGTGTTTTGTGTGCTTACTCAAGAATTGTCATGTTCAGAGCATATGTTCACATACCATTCTCAAAAACAGTAAACTTGCGTTGCTGTATTCTGTATTCTTATACTGGTGTCCATATGTTCAGACAACATCTCCACAAACCATTCACAATCACAATGAATATGTAATGCTATATTATTTGAGCTGAGTCAGGAGTTAGGATGTTCTTATGAGATTTTCAAGTAACCTTCACGATCTCAGGAAACATTTATTGATGTATTCTGTGTGTTTGTTCAGAAGATAAGTCCTTATACCTTTCTCAGATACAGTAAGTATGTAAAGTTATAATCAGTGTACATATACAATGCAGGAGTCAGAATGCTCACAGCACATGTCCACGTGCCCATCAGTATAAGAATAAAAAATTTATGACATATTATTTGTGCTTTAAAAGGCAAATCTACATACATTTCACAGCTATAGTAAACATGTAGTGTTGCATTCTGCTTGCTTACATGAGTCAATGTGTTCAGAGGACATATCTACAAACCTGTCACAATCTCGGAAAACATGTAGTGCTGTATTATATGTGTTTACACAACATTTGGCATGTTTGCAGGACATGTCCATGTACTTATTATGATCAGTGGTGCTATATTCTGGGTGCGTATACAGGAGTTGGCATGTTCAAAGTCATGTGCAGATATCCTTTACAATCACAGAGATTATTTAATGCTATATTCTGCATGCTTACACATCACAGGAGTCCCTCACAGAACAAGTGCAGATAGGCTTCAGAATCACATAACACATGTAATGCTATATTTTGTGATCTGAAGTAGGGACTTCATTTGTCAGCAACCTGTGGTCTTGGATCCGATATCGGATCCGAGCCGGCAACTTGTTTCATAGCTAATGGATCCGAGCTCCTAGCTCCTCCCCTCAGCCATAATCCCCTGCCAACCCTCCATGACCTCAGATCTAATTTGCCGCACTTGTGGATGGCTGGATTCTTTTGAGCTCTTAGCAAATTTGTCAGTTAAGTGTAATTTTCTTCAACCTTTTTCTATCGTTAACTTTAAAAAGTGTGTAAGAGTCAGGTTCCCTGAATTTTATATTTTTTTTTTATATGTTTTTTTCCCTCCCTTCGCTGGTCGTTAGTGTGTGTGTGTTTGTGTTTTGGGACCTGTGTGTTTGTGTAGTACTTTTTTCTTCAAGTATGGCTGAGGCCCCAAAAGCCATTTTTTCAAAATGTACCGAGTGTGGCCATAAGCTCTCCCCGGCTGATGGCCACACTCGGTGCGTTCGGTGCCTTGGGGTTGAACACCTCTCCTCAGGCTGTACCATTTGTGCAGCGTTCAACCCCAGGGCACTGAAAGAGCGGAGGTCGAAGCTGGTCCTGGCAGGACTTTTGCCCCTGGACTCGGCTCCGGCCTCCGCTGCTCCCGTGGCATTACCACAGGCTGTGGTCATTGCCACTCCTGCCCCCCTTCCTCCGGCCAGGACTCAAACTCCCGTTAAGTGCCGGAGGACAGAGAGGCTAGGAGGGAGAAACGGAGGGAGAAGCATCACAAGCGGCGGGCCGAGGCCTCTGCTTCGGCCCTGCCAGCTAAGCGGGCTTCTCCCTCCACAGCTTCTAGGTCTCCTCCTCCTCGGCTCCGATCTCCTTGCTTCTCCCCAAGGCCCGAGGAGGAGGAGGCCTGATCTCCATCGAGGTCATCGAGGCGGCATTCCAGGCCTACCTCGGTGGCCTCATCGAGATCAACTTTCAGTATGTCAGATGCAGACTTGGACCGGATGATGCGAAGGTTCATCCAGGCCCAGCTGCAGATGGGAGTGCTCTTGCCTCCCCCCCCCACTTCGGGGGGGAGCTCGACACCTTTTTTTGCTCCAATTGCTCCTTCTCCAACCCGCTACCCGGGTTCAGAGCATTTGGAGACGGGCAGCGTCGTAGCCGGGGGTGGGTCGGCGCCGACAGTACTTGGTACTTCGGATCCGACCCTGCCCTCGAGTCTGTCGGATCCGACCTCTCAGAGCCGTGGGCCGAGCTTCGGATATGAGGGATTCAGTGTGCCTTCAGCTCCGTCCAGGTCGGAGTACACTGGTCCTTCGATCCGATGGTCTCGGCACCAGCTCCGATCCCTTCATCAGATCTGAGTGGGAGTCAGCTCTCGGAGCCCAGGGAGAGTGGTTTCCCCTCGGCCTTCGATGTAGTAGAGAGGGCTCTGTCGAGAGCATCCGGACCCCCGGCCCTTGTCCCGGCTCCACCCTGCACTCCCTGTCTGCTGGGCCAGGCTTCCATCACCGGCCACAGGGACAGCCTGCTTCGATGTCCCAGGTTGTTCCATTGGAACAGGATGTTGCTGGCGAGACCTCCTCGGACAGCCCCCCCGAGAAAGTGCCTCACAAGCACAAGTGCAAGAGGAGACACGTGGACTCCCCTGAGTCCTTAACTGAGGACACGGACTTCGATGAAGGGGAAGGCTCCCCAAGATCACCCCCTGAGGATGTCTCCTTTGGAGACATCATGGAAATGCTTAGGATCAGAGGTGGGTGGTCTGCCCCCAAGGCTTCCTCCGATGAGTCCATGTTTCTGGAGGCATTCGAAGCAGGCCCATCTGCCTCTTGGGTGTCACCTCTGGCCGACCCCCTGGTGGACCTTATTACCACCAGGGCGTGGAAGGACCCGGACACCGTGGTGCCAGTCCCCAAATGCCCAGACAGGATACTGAGCCCCCCCCCCGCAGACCGTTCACACTGGAGCAAGGGTCCCCCCGTAGATGCCATGTTGATGGTGGCAGCCATGAAGAGGGAACTAGCTCAGGAGAGCCCCTCAGTCCATCTACTGAGCAAGGAGTCCCACTCGATGGATCGCTTAGGGAAGCGAGTTTTTAGTTCAGCGACCTTTTTGGTAAGGTCTCTGAACTATATGGCACACGTCATCAGGATGCAGTGGGATCTTATCAAAGAATACGCTGCCTCCCCCCCTGAGTCCATGTCGGCGGAGGACAAACAGTTGTACTCCACCCGAATGGCCACTCTGAGATCTATTTCAAATACCTCTATGCGGCTATTGTCCCACGCCACCGAGGGAGCCACTAGAGCTAGCGGAGTGGGCCTAGTCATGAGACGTCAGGCCTGGCTCCGTCATTGTGACTTTGCGGAGCCTTTTAAAGCATCCTTTGCGAACGCCCCTTTCGATGGTTTTGCCCTGTTTGGCAAAACAGTTCGCGAGACACTAGTCCAGAGCGAGAAGGATGGGAAGATGTTGTCTGCCATCGGAGTCTGCTTCTCTGCTCCCCAGCGGTCCTTTTCAAAGAACCAAAAGGGTCAGAAGAAGATGTGGTTCCTGAAATCGCAACACTCCCAACCCGCTCCGGACAACCAGTCCTTCCGTGGCAGAGGAGGACAGGGAGGACGCCGCCCCTGGGGCAGAGGGGCTCCGAGGAACTTTGGGTCCAGAGAACCTTTCTCTGACTGGCCCACACAGCAGCCCTGAAGGGTTGCCCGGCTGCTCCACTCTGGAGGCAGTCGGGGGGCACTTCTTGGAGCACCTAGCGGCATGGGAGTCCATCACGACAGACCGCTGGGTGCTTCGAATTATATCCAGAGGGTACAAAATTCCATTACTTCATGTCCCCAAATTCAAGAACCTCCCCGATGTACCACCCGATCAGAGGGAGGCTGCAGCTGCAGAGATTCAGCAGCTGCTAGAAAAAAGAGCCAGCCAGCCCATCCCCCAAGACCAGCTTGGATTAGGGTTCTACTCCAGGTTCTTTCTGGTGCCAAAAAAGACGGGGGACTCGAGACCAATTCTAGACCTGTCCTGTTTGAACCTGTCGATAACCAAGGAAAATTTCCGAATGGTCACGCTTCAATCTATTCTTCCCCTTCTAAGGGAGAACGATTGGATGTGCTCTATAGACCTCAAGGATGCATACTACCACATTCTAATGGACAGATGATCCAGGAGGTTTCTCCGCTTCCGGCTGGGAACCAGTCACTACCAGTTCAGGGTCCTTCCCTTTGGCCTCACCACAGACCCAGGGTGTTCACCAAGGTGTTAGCAGTGATAGCGGCCCACCTGAGACTCCAGGGAATGCAGGTCTTCCCGTACCTGGATGACTGGCTCCTGACCGACCCAACAAGGCATCTACTTTGCTCAGCCAGAGATTTCTTTCTCCGCCTAGCACCCCAATTAGGCATCACCATCAATGCCGACAAATCTTTTCTGGCCCCAGCACAAGTCATAGAATTTATAGGAGCCAGAATAGACACCAGAGATCTACGGGCTTTCCTGACATTGGAACGACTACGGAATTTGCAACTTCATGTGCGGGCCATCCTCCAGTCAGAAGCACCACCGGCGGAATTGGTCCTGAGGGCGCTGGGCTCCATGGCAGCAGTGATAACGCTCCTTCCATGTGCCCATCTGAACATGAGGGTACTGCAGTGGACCCTTCTAGTACAATGGTCCTTTCTGTCCCTTCCTCTCCATCACCCTATCGCTATCAGCAAGGCTTGCAGGAGGGCCCTATTATGGTGGCTTCATGCTCCGGATCTCCATATGGGCCGACCCTTCTGCACCTCTCCCCCTCTCGCCACGGTGACCATGGAAGCCTCCCGCCTCGGGTGGGGGGGGCATTATTCAGGCAGGACCATCCAAGGCATGTGGAACGATACAGAGACCTCCCTGCATATCAACGTTCTGGAGATGAGAGCGGTGCTGTATGCGTTGCAAGCACTTCAGAATCTCCTCCCCATGGGAACTATTGCAATTCAATCGGACAACATGTCTGTTGTCTGGTACATCAACAAACAGGGGGGAACCAGGTCTTACCCTCTATGCCGCAAAGCCATGAGAGTGTGGGAATGGACGATTTCCACCAACCGCTTTCTGATTGCAATGCACATTCTGGGGTGGGCCAACATCCTAGCGGAAAAACTCAGCCGTACCCTTCTTACCCCTTACGAGTGGTCTCTCAACCCACTAGTAGCGAAGCAGATATTCGCAATATGGGGGCAACCCTGCTGCGATCTTTTTGCCTCTCCCTCAAACACCAAATGCGACAATTTCTTTGCTCTGATTTCCCCCTCCAGGGGAAACTCCAAGAGACGCTCTGGTGCATGCTTGGCCGCCCGTTCTACTTTATGCCTATCCTCCTCTACCCCTGATGCTGCAGCTCTTACAGAAAGCCTCATGGTTGGGGAGCAGGATGATCCTCATTGCCCCATTCTGGCCTCGGCAAATTTGGTTCCCTTACCTGTGGTCTCACCTTGTGAATCCCCCCTGGATTCTGGATCCCAGTCCGGATCTAATCTCCCATCCGTCAGACTTGCCAACCCCAAATCTGGACAGTCTGAAGCTGACAGCTTGGTTGCTCCAGTTCCACTCCTAGTTAGGACTCCCGGTATCTCTTCACCAGTAAAAGCCATCCTCGTGGCAGCGCATAAACCTTCCACCTGGAAAGTGTACCACAGTAAATGGAAACGTTTCTCCGTCTGGGCAGAGCATCATAATCTAGATCCCTTTATGACTCCTCTTCCATCCATACTAGATTTCCTAACCAAACCTTTTCAGGAAGGCGCTAGTTGCTCAACTGTCAAAGTACAATTGGCTGCCCTCTCCCATTACCATGTGGGACATGACACAGGGCCCTTGATGTCGGCCAAATTGTGTAAAACCTTTCTCAAGGGCACCTTTTTGCTTAGACCCCCTATAAAAGAAGCCGTACCCCCTTGGGATCTTTCACTAGTTCTTCAAGCCCTGACTGCACCACCATTTGAACCTGCCGCATCAGTGGATCTCAAATACTTGTCCTGGAAAACAGCATTTCTTGTAGTCATTACTTCAGTGAAAAGAGTTTCGGAGCTTCAAGCTCTTTCTGTGAAACCTCCTTACTTGATCTTTCATCCGGACAGAGTGTACCTCAGGACCAATCCCTCCTTCCTTCCCAAAATAGCATCAGAAACCAATATAAATCAATCCATAAATCTACTGGTCTTCTTTCCTAAATATCAGAATAAAGGAGAGTACAAGCTGCATTCATTAGATGTTCATAGGCAGCTGCGTTTTTATACTCATAGAACCGCTGGTCATAGGCAATCCGACCAGCTGTTCATTTCCTTTGCCAAATTTAATTTGGGGAAAGCAGTATCAAAAATCTCCTTGTCATGCTGGATTTCCCAATGTATTCTTTTAGCGTTCCAAGGTTCTGGGAGACCCGCACCTGAAGGAGTTTGCGCACATTCCACTCGTTCCATCTCTACTTCTTTTTTTTTTTTAAATATTTTTATTCATTTCCAAAAACAAGAAAACATGAATGCAGGTTATTTATGACAATGAAGTATTTACAAATTATTTAAAAAGGTAGGCTAAAACCTCTAAACAGGTATCAAACATTAAAATCAAAATCAAGTATTTACAAGGGTGTCTATTGTTGACATATAATTGACTTTCTATACAATTGTTTCCTGATTCTAATCTGCTGCAGTCATTATTCTCCAGTATTTCAGTTACTTTTTGCCATGCTACGTATAATGATGTAGTTCTTTCAGTTCTTCCTTTAATAGTGTTCATTTCCAATTGCGATACTGCTGACACCATATTCATGAATTGCTTAAAAGTTGGAGAAGCTTTGGATTTCCAGTTTGATGTAATGTTCTTCCTTGCAATAGCTAGGAGAGTCTATAAGATTACATATTTTGTTCTTGTCACACAGTCGGGTACAGGTACATTAAACAAAATAATAGATTTGGAAATCTGGAATTTATCATTGAATACCATTTGCAGAAAATAATTTATTTTATCCCAATATGGTTTAATCAAATGGAATTCGTAGAACATATGTTGCCAGTCTGCTTTTATTGATAAATCACATCTCCATCAGTCAATATTTTTCTTAAACATAAGTTCCATTTTATGAGGGGTTACATAAGATCTGTGTATGAATTGCCATGTAAAAAGTCTCCAATGTAATGAAAGTGATGTCTGCTTTGGAGAGAGAAGAATTAGTTTTTTATCTCTGTCATTTGGCACATGTCCATTAACTGATCTATAATAATTCCATATTTTGTCATTATTATGCATTTTTGTTTGTTTTATAAATAGATGATAAGTATCCCTTTCCAGTAATGGGTTGATTCGTTAGTAATATTATATGTTCTATAAGGTTAGGAACATTTTGTCTTATTGATGGTTGCATTGTTTCTTGTTTGCTTAATATATATACTGTCTTAATTCTTGTACATGTAACCACGAACTATCTTCCATATTTAATTTCTGTTTAATCTGGTCTATTGTCAGAGGTTTTCCAGAGTTTAGCAATTGATGCCAATATATTAATCCCTTTTTTTAAGCATGTTGACTACTTCCATATTAAATGTTATTATATTACCTTCTCTACTTCTGCAGCCTTCAAATCTAGAGTTCCATTGGATGATATTTGTTCGGCAGCCACTTGGGCCTCATCTCATACCTTTATTAACCACTACAAACTGGACGTAATTTCTAGAGGGAGAGCATCCTTTGGCTCTGCGGTGCAATGCAATATCCTTCCATGATGGCCACCCAAGATTCAGGTAGCTGGGGACTCTGTCCCACAGGCTGCTGACAAATGAAGTCCCTACTTCAGATTAAGAAGTTATGTACTCACCATAACGTTCCATCTGAGTAGGTGGCTTCATTTTCTGCAACCATCCCCCCCACCTTCCCCCTGGCCTTCAGTGGATCTATGTGAGTTGTTTATTGGAATACCCTTTTGGGTATCTATAGAGGGGCAAACTTGATCCGAGGTCATGGAGGGTTGGCAGGGGATTATGGGTAAGGGGAGGAGCTAGGAGCTCAAATCCATTAGCTATGAAACAAGTTGCTGGCTCGGATCCGATATCGGATCCAAGACCACAGGTTGCAGACAAATAACCCAAATGTAATGACTGCAACAGTGAATACACTCGAACATCTACATTTATGGTAAGTGTACACAACTGTACTTTCTTTAGCATTTGCTTTGTAATTAGCCTTCCTGAGGCTAATTACAGGATGGGATGACATATCCTGTTAGCATGCTGATTCTCATGTTGTGTAAAACACAATACTTACAGGGAACTGGGTAGCATAGCTCAAAATTACCAGTATATACTGGTGTCCACTGTTCAAACATAATATTGGGCTAATAATATAAAATCCTTTCAAATGGAAATTTGATCATAGGCATTGAAATCAAAGAGCCCCTGAAGCCTGGATTGGAGGATGTCTTTTAACACTCAGGATACCTGGCACAAGTTTTTAGTTTTCTTTAAGGAATCTGGCCAATAAAACCTAGCTGGAACCATTGCTTTTATTTTATTCATGTGTAAATGACCTCCCCCCCCACTCAGATGATTATTGGCCATTTTCAGGGATGTTTGCCTGAATGACCTAGGTATCAGCAACTGGCATAAAATATTCCCTATCCTTAGCTACTCTGTAGACAAGGCTGTTTTGCATCTCAAAATAGGGATAAACAGGCAGGATCCTACAGGAGTGTCCTCCCCCACTATTCTGGACATATTTTTTTGTAGCACAACTTAATGATGGGCCCTTTTGAAGCTTAAATGGCCTACCTGTAGGCTGGACTACCAGAGATCCACTTCTCCTTCTATGTCTCAAGACGTAGACGGTCTTGCTTCATCTCCAAAAATGGTCACTCTAGGAATCTAAGCTTCCCATTCCTCATATAGGAAAGGCAGCTAATTCCATTGCTTTAGGGTAATGTCACTAGTTACTCCTTGACCTGAAGCCCTCCCTCACTTTATTTTTCTCCAATATCCTTAATTTTCATCTCAGTCTCTGGTTTCAGTCATACATTTGGTCCTTGGGAATTTGTCTTCTCTCTGAAAGTGCAGTGCCCTCTACTTTTGTTGGACATCTGTGTAGTACAGGGTCATGGGTCCCTTCTTTGGACAGCTGTATCCATTCTTGCTCTGTCATGGACCTTCTCTGGTTAACCCTGGTCCCCTGAAGCTTTCTGTTTTTGTGTGGCTCTAGGCTGGATGAAGTGTTTCCAAACTGTTGCCCAATGAAGTGTTTTGGTTTTGAGGCTGTTTCAGAGATTATACTATGCTCCCTACTGTTATCTTTTTCCTACTGTTTCCAGAAGCTCCTGAAACATAATAAGTCTTTGCCAAATTATTACATCATGGGTGAGAGAGAGAACCATGGCTGTTGGACACAGGACTTTCCCATATTGGGTTTGTGTCTCCACCATATTTTCTCCCCATGCATACACTCAACTTCAAAGGACTTTGATGAATGGCCCTTTTTCTTACAGATGCATTGTGCATTCATGAAAGTAGTCATGCTATGAGAATCTAATAGTCCCTGTAATTCTGCCTTACCTGCTCTAAATAAACATGTCATTAATTGTGCACATTAGCAGAATACAGTCTTGACTAAATGAGTTATTATATGATTACATTCCACATTCTGTTTATCCCCTGCTACCTCCTTAGTTGTCCATTATTGTCTGCATGAGTCTGCACTTTAGCTTCCCCTCTACAGCATTTTGCACTGTGTCCTGTCTTACACACCTAAAGCAAAGTATGGAAAACATAGTCCCTTTCAGTTCTTTTATTGTTTCCTGCTTTTCTTATAAGATATTTCTTTAAACACATGTTCGTAGCATGATATCTTCCCTACCAAAGTCATATGGAAGCCTGTAGTGTCATCAGAGACTGAAACACTGCAGAACTGGTCCTGCAGAGCTGATGAAGTCCTTATAGTGCATTGAATCAGCAGTAGCACAGATGAAGAGAGCTTTGTAGTCATGTCACTATTATTTTTTACTCTCTTGTCATTCAAGCAGCCAAGCACAGATGATCCAGTCTGCAAGGATCTGCCCATGCTGAAGCTGTCAGATCATAATCCAGCTAATGCCCTTTCAGAATCTGTCACATGGAAGCCTTCACTCTTTTCAGGGGTTAGAGCACTGTGTACCTGGACCTAAGAAGCTGATGAAGTTACTTTAATGCACAGAATAAAGATGAGCCCACATGGGAAAGGACTTTGTGGTATTCCCTTCCTTCGCTATATTCTCCTGTTGTCTACAATGATCATGCCTGAAGGAAAGAAGGGAAAGTCACGTTTTTATTTGTGTTTTTGGAGGTGGTGATATTTCTTTGTTTGGAATTTTCACTTGCTGATATTTTTAAATACATGCTTAAGTGATACAAATGAGTAAAGGGGGCAGTGATAAACCAGTAGTAGTAATTGTTAAAATAAAATTATTAACCAAGTGGTGGTTTGTGAAAACTTCCAAGATGACTGCACATTAAGTAACAGCTTAGTTTCAACTCTGCCAGTGTGAAAAAAAATCAGAGCAGAGAGCCAGTAAACTGGTATTTTTGATAAATTTCAGTAACTGACTAGTAAGTGCACTGCCTGGAAGCCAGAAAAAAAGAAATTCAGAGAACCTGAAAGAAACTCACTCACAAAAGGTAGGAAGAAGAAACAATACTGAGTGGGAAGAATTCTGTAGCTATTTAGCAAAGAACAGTGTAAGCTCCAGCTTTGGTGCAAGACATGACTTCTGGTAACCTAGAGGAAAAATAAGTCAAATGCACTCAGAGTTGATTAAAATAAATGAAACAATGATGGAGTATATCAACTTAAATAAAAAATGTTGGAAAACATGGAAGACGTTTTAAACAGACATTCATATGAGGTGATAAGAGCAAAAATCAGAGGTTGAAATTAAATAAAGGCTGGCTGAATATGAGACTGTTCAAGAAGAGATGTTTCCAAAAAATAGCAGAATTAGAGGACAGACTACTTAGGGAAAATCTGAGATTTTTTGCTGTACCAGATAATCTGAAAGAAAAGGCTGCATTAATTTTATGAAAGCACAAATAAGCAACTGGACTGGTATTCCACAACAGGAGTTGTTAATTGAAAGGGCGCATTGTGTATATGCTTCTAACCTGGCCATGAGAAGGCAACCTAGATGTTTAATAGTAAAGATGCAATTCTACCAGCAGAATGAGTTGATTCAGACAAAGCTGTGGCAGAAGGACAAAGTACTAAAACTGGTAGACATTAGAGTGTTTGTGGAAAATGATTACTCACTGTGCACCAGGGAGAAGAGGAGTAAATTTATTCCAGTAATCAGGGAATGTTGAGAAGCAGGAGAGATATTCAAGCTGCTGTATGCAGCTATATTCAGAATATTCTTTCCAGTAGGGACAAAATCATTTTTTGATGCAGAACATGCTAAGGAGGAAATACAAAAGTGTGTCTAATAAAAAAGTGAGTTGTGAAACAGAAGGGGATTCTGCTTCTTGTTCTTCTGGTAATAAACCACAAAAAAGGAGCGGAGGATCAGTCCCACAGTTAGTAACACATTTCTTTAATAACAGGCAAGATTAGTGCTTTCATCTTGTGTACAAGACTTCATCAGATCTGATGAAGTCTTGTACACAAGACGAAAGCGCTTACACAGGACGAAAGCGCTAATCTTGCCTGTTATTAAAGAAATTTGTTACTAACTGAGGAACTGGATCTTCGCTCCTTTTTTGTGGTTGAGTCTTTTACAATTATTTTATATCGTTCTTCTGGTAATAAAGACCATAGAGAGACTGTGCCTGTGGAATCTTTTCCAATGTTTCAATGGAAAAGGTATGAGAAACAGAAAAAAAAGCACAAGAGTTGACTAGAAGAAATGAAAGTACATTGAAAAGGAAGCAGAGACTGATTTAGGAGCTGGACATAAACAGCAATAAAATTAGCAGCTCAGAAATTAACAAATAAGTGTGGGATTACAAAGCATTAATTATATTTGTCAAACATAGAACAAGAAAACCTGGAAATATTGGACCTTTTTGACTTTGTTAAACTTGTAGGGGACTCTAAAACATATGCCCTGTCATTAATGTTTGGAGGAACATTTAGGAGAGGGGAAGAGAAAGGAAAGAGTTAATTGTAAGCAAAAGAAAATGTTCTTCTTAACAGTACAATTTCTATATTGCATGATAGAATCTGCATGCTATAAAGTTTTCTCAGTTATTTTCAAGTGTAATCGGTATACTACAGTAAACAGGTGATGTCCTTCAAGGATGCATCTGCAGTCATAACAAATGGGTTGTCCTGTCGTCAGGCAGCCCTTCGGTCGGCCGGATTCCAAAGTCTGGGTCTGGCCTCGGCTGGTGTCGCACTTCACCCGACGTCATCTCTGCTGGTCTTCGGGTATAAAGGCATCAGCCGACGCCATTTTCCCCAGTCTTTCTTGCCGCGTGGTGCCCGAAGCAGAAGCTGTTCGCAAGTGCCGGTCGGTCAGATCCAGAGATTACTACTACCGAATACTACTTCAAGAATTCTAAAAGCTAAGTACCCGTTGGGGACTCTTTCTTGCCTCAGCCGATGTCAGAAAAAGTAAATAACTGTTTAACTTGTGGGAAACAAATACCTCATAAAGATTTCCACTCTTACTGCCTACCTTGTTTAGGCCCAGACCACGACGTAGCAGCCTGTTTAGCCTGTGCTTCCTTCAACCGACGAACGCTTAGGCGTCGGTCGGAGTTTGCTGAACAGTTTTTCGGCTCAGATTTTGCGTACATTATGCCGTTGGATCCTCCGACTACTCAAATTGTTAAAAAACGCAAAGAAAAAGACCGACACTCGCGGTCCGCGGTTTCGGCCGAAACCACGGTTAAGCCTGGAGGCTTCATTTAGATCAGCCGTGACTGGCACAGTTATAAGGAGGCATGCATGGTTGAAAGAACAGGTCTTGCCGGATCATGTTAAAGCAAAGCTGTTAGATGCTCCTATGGATAAGGCCAGTCTATTTGGTACTCCTGCTCAGCAAGTAATGAAGAAAATGGAAGAGAAGGCAAAATCTGTACAAACAGTTAAGGATTTCTTACAGGTTCAGCCCCCAAGGTTTAGCAGGAACTGGCCTTCCAAAAATTGGTCCTTTCCAGACTCCTCAAAATCTCAGAGAGGCAGGAATAGACGTTCCAGAGGCAGAAATCAATCCAGAGGAGGTGCCTACAGAGGACGCCAGTGGCAAGGCAATAACCAGCGAGGCACAGACACAACCACTGCCACTGCAACAGGACAATCACAGTGACTTGGCTCTGACACCGCCTACCAGGGAACAAATAGCAGCACCCTTAGGCGGAAAGTTAGCCTTATTTTCAAAAAATTGGCACTATATCACAAGAGACAAGTGGATTTTGCAGACCATAGACCAAGGCTACAGGTTTCACTTCCACACCTTACCAGTAAAAAGGGGAATGCCAAACCTACCTCCAAATCAAAAAACAGAAGCTCTAAAGCAGATAGCTCAATTAACAAAGATGAGAGCTGTGGAAAGAGTACCGCTAACAGAACAGGGCAAAGGATTCTACTCCAGACTCTTCCTAGTACCAAGAAAAGAGAAAAGTTGGAGACCTATTCTCGACCTGTCCGTCTTAAATACATTCATCATTGTCCCAAAATTCAAAATGCTGACCCTACAGCAACTTCTTCCCATGCTGGGCAAGGAGTGTTGGCTGGTAACTCTAGATCTCAAGGAGGCATACCTGCACGTCCCCATACGACCAATTTGCAGAAGATACCTCAGATTTCTTGCAGGATCAGAGCATTATCAATTCTCAGCATTGCCCTTTGGCTTATCTACTGCCCAGAGTATTCACAAAATGCCTGGCATCAGTAATCGCTCATTGCAGGCTACAGGGAATCCAAATTTATCCATACCTGGACGACTGCCTGATACAAGCGGACAACAAAAGCAAGCTGACAAAAGACTTACAAAGAGTCATTTGCTTACTACAAGCCCTGGGATACACAGTCAATTTAAAAAAGTCAAGACTGATACCATCCCAAACAAGAACATTCTTGGGTGCGGAATTGGACACAGTAAAACAGCTGGCATTCCTAACTGCAGAAAAACAAGAACAACTCCCTCTTTACTTCTTGGCATTAACAAAGCAGAACAAACTAACAGCAAGAAAAGTGCTGCAGGCCTTGGGCTTCATGGCATCATGCATAATCCTGGTCCCCCATGCCAGACTGCATATGAGGAAGCTACAGTGGTACCTGAAGAATTTATGGTCTCAACACAGGCACAGCTTAGAAACCGAAATCCCACTAATCCCATGCCTGAAACAAGAGTTCCTATGGTGGGCTCAAGCATGCCAGTCAAACCCAGGCTTGCCCTTCCACAACTTTCAAGCAAGCCAAACCATCACAATGGACGCCTCAGACCTAGGCTGGGGGGCACACATGCTGGACAAATGCATACAAGGATTATGGACTCCAGACCAGCTGCACCTGCACATAAATCAAAAGAAATGCTGGCAGTAAAACTGGCAATCCAGAATTTCAGACCATTCCTCAAAGAAGGCCATCTAATGATAAGGACAGACAACACCACAGTCATGTGGTGCATCAACAAACAGGGAGGCACTCATTCATACCCCCTATGCAGAATGACTCTGGACCTTTGGAATATGGCTCTGAGCTACAACATCCAGTTACAGGCAATATTTGTACCGGGAAAAGAAAACACCCT
This sequence comes from Protopterus annectens, assembly GCF_019279795.1. Lineage (NCBI taxonomy): Eukaryota > Metazoa > Chordata > Ceratodontiformes > Protopteridae > Protopterus > Protopterus annectens. Next base: position 1,680,726,105 of record NC_056741.1, read on the forward strand.
AGCAGACATGTTAAGCAGAACTACCTCGGATGCTCACGAATGGATGCTACACCCGGACATCTTCAAGGCCATCACAAAGAAATGGGGAATGCCACAAATAGACCTATTCGCATCCCCACTCAATCACCAGCACAAGAAATTCTGCACAAGGACATACCACCCACTTGCATGGAAGGTGGACTCTCTATCCTTCAGTTGGAAAGGCCTGACAGCATATGCATTTCCACCACTTCCTTTGATGCACAAGGTACTACTGAAAATCAAAGAGGAACATCCAAGGATAATTCTGATAGCTCCAAATTGGCCAAGACAACACTGGTATCCATTGCTGAGGAGCATGTCTCGGGGGAGAACGTGGACACTACCCCTGATGCCTTTGATGTTAACTCAGAACAACTACAACATCATGCATCCAAACCTAAAAACTCTGCAACTGACTGCCTGGAACATCACATAACAGCAACTAACCCAGATTTATCCCAAAGGGTTAAAGACATTATCCTTGAAGCCCGCAGACCTTCAACAAGAAGGAACTATGCAGGAAAATGGAAAAGGTTTGTCATTTGGAGTACTGAAAGAGGAAAAGATGTGTCAAAGATAGATATTGCTAACATCCTGGAGTACTTGGCAGAGCTTCTCCATACAGGCCTGTCCTATTCCTCCATCAAGATACATGCATCAGCTATTTCTGCAGAATACAGCTTCGATCCCCCTGTCTTCTCACATCCTCTACTCAGGCAGTTCCTCAGAGGAATCAAGAATGTAAAACCTCCTAGGAAACCACCTTTACCAGCATGGGACTTGAACTTTGTGCTAGAAAAATTGACACTCCCTCCATTTGAACCAGCAGCAACAGCAGATCTTCAACACCTATCATGGAAAACTGCTTTCCTACTGGCAATTACTTCAGCAAGAAGGGTTTCGGAACTACAGGCCTTAATGGCAGTACAACCCTTCCTAATCTTCCATCAAGATAGAGTGTCCATGAGAACTAATCCTACATTTATGCCTAAGGTGGTATCCAGAGTGTCTCTAAACCAGGCAATCCACCTACCTACCTTCTTTCCCAATCCACAGAACAGGGGGGAAAGACTGCTGCATACCTTGGATGTACATAGACAGTTACGCTACTACCTGGACAGAACCAAAGGTAACAGAAAGACTGACCAGCTTTTAGTAGCCTATGCAACAGGAAGGGAAGGAAAAGCAATTTCCAAACAGACAATCTCCAAATGGATAGGAAATTGCATAAGATTCTGTTACTCCTACCATGGAAAACCAATTCCACAGAACATAAGACCTCACTCTACAAGGGCTACAGCCACTACCACAGCTTTCTTACGAGGAGTGGCAACCAAGGACATTATTGAGGCGGCTACTTGGACCTCCGTGCATACATTTGCCAAGCATTATAACTTACCTCTATACTCTAGATCCCGAGCAGGTTTTGCCACTGCTGTATTGCAAGGGATCCTAACTACACCATAATTCTTCTTCCTCCTCCCCTAGTTTGGCTATGGTATTCTACCCATTTGTTATGACTGCAGATGCATCCTTGAAGGACATAGTACAGTTTTGTACCTACCATAAACGTAGATGTCCGAACAGGATAGCATCTGCAGTCAGGATTACCCACCCTCCTTCCCCTCTGTGGTATTCCTAGGGTATTTACCCTCCTAATAGCTAGCTGGGGGGGATCTCTTATGGTGTATTTGTTTGTATATATGTACATACATGCTTATTTTTTGTGTTTGCCTACCTTTTTTTTGGAAACATTGGCATTTATCAAAAATTTAGTCTTCCAAGAAGGCAACTGGCATCTGGGGCAAGAAACACTGAGGAAAATGGCGTCGGCTGATGCCTTTATACCCGAAGACCAGCAGAGATGACGTCGGGTGAGGTGCGACTCCAGCCGAGGCCAGACCCAGACTTTGGAATCCGGCCGACCGAAGGGCTGCCTGACGACAGGACAACCCATTTGTTATGACTGCAGATGCTATCCTGTTCGGACATCTACGTTTATGGTAGGTACAAAACTGTACTTTCCTGCTCTTTTTCTCTTCTTTTATGTTTCTCCTTGTTCAATTTTAAGGAAATTACTGCAGTATAAAAAAAAAAGATGAAAAGTGTGATCAAAAGAGTATGATATAAAAAAAATGATGTGCGTTTTGTCATTCTTCCATAAGGAAATGAGTGGATTAAGGCCTTTGGCTTTATCTAGTAACAAGGAAAAAGTACGTGAGCCAGATGAACGATCCACCAGAATGCTAAAATAATTAGAAATCCACTTCACAACACGTAAATACGATCAACCACTAAAAAATTTATTTTAAGCAACAGAACGATCCTGCTTTTCGTCAGCGACACTTCGCCAACTTCATCAGAAGTTAGAATTTAAAATATCGCGCCACTTCCTAGAGTGATTTAAATACAAAAACATGACGTCAACACTGAAACTTTGCATAACATGAACATTTAAAATCACCTTATAAATTAACTTTTAACATTGCCCCTATTATACTTTCACTAAAATGTCTTAAAAATGCTAAAAATAATAATATTTTAATTAAAACAAAAAGTTAACTGACCAGCATTTGTCTAAAAAAGCATTTTAAACAAGCATTTTAAACATTATAAATGGCTGACACAGTGCAAATATATGCTCATCCAACCATAATGGTACCAAAAACTCTGAAGAAATACTCGAAAAAATATTCTGAAAAATATATATGTGTGTATATACATATATATATATATATATATATATATATATATATATATCCTCCTTACTCGTAGACCACCAACAAGCACTAAATAAAGGCTAACCTTAAGAAATAAAAATCAATCCAAGCTGACCCCCTCACTTAAGTACATAACTGATCGATACCATCAAAATTAACTAAAAAATACTAATAATAAATAATACATAATAATTGTAAATTATTATGGAGGATTACGATTCACACTGCCTGGTAATGTCTACCTTTTTAAACTCCTCAATTTCAGCACGCTAGCAATGGACAACATACTGTTTAAACCTGGAAAATGGTAGGCATCCAATTGTAACTGCCATACCAATTCCTTGGGTTCAAGCAACATAGATTCAGGGCCCCCCTATTGTTTGAAACCAACTGGTCGATAACTGTAAAGTTAAATTCATGCTGTGGACATTTGTTAATGTGTTTGGCCAGGGCATTGGCCAATTTTCCCCTCCTGATGGCATACAAGTGTTCATAAAGGCGCTCATGCAATCTCCGGTCCATTTTCCCTATATAAAAAAATGGGCATGAAATGCAGTTGGCTAAGTACACCACATGGGAACTTTGACAGTTGAATCTCTCCCTGATGTAAAACTTAAAGTCTCTAATCATAAAGAAGGTACCCGCTTGTATATACCGGCAGTATTTGTACATACTGCATTGGAACATCCCTGATCTAGCATTGAACGGCTGGGTGCATTTCTAAAATCTTCTTAAGATTCAAGCCTCTCCTGAAAACAACTTTAGGTAATTGGCCAAACTGGGAAGAGATCTGGTTATCTGACACAAGAAAGCTCCAATTCTTCTTAATGATGGACATAATTTCACCCGCATCGACATTATAAGAAGTGATGAAACTACAGGAAAAAAGGCTGTCAATCTGGGTTTTTGGATAAGCCAGGCATAATTCTGAATTGTTATTACTTAATACAGGGAGATAAAACCCATTTTCTCTCTTCAAACGAACCTCGTTGCATAATTCCGCCACCAAGCCACGTGGGTAACCCCTATTCAGGAAAAGATCCTGAATGAAACGACATTCATCCAAAAAATCACCGTCTCGTGATACCATCCTGGCCGCTGTCACCAACTGGCCCTTCACTAATGATCTCTTCTGGTGAAGTGGATGGTTACTGTTAAAATGCAAATAAGAATTGGAGAATGTGGTTTTTCGGTGGATTTTAGCTAGGTCGCAACCCTTGGGTATATTCATATACAAATCCACATCCAGGTTAGCTATCCTCTCTTCATAGGAATTTAAGGTAAATTTAAGGAGTTCAATAGAGCTGTTAAAGCTTGTAACTAAAAATTCTTCCAATTCATTCTTGCCCTTCAAGATGATAAAAATGTCGTCTAGAAATCAGGTATATAAGAGAGCTTTTTCTTGGATTATAGAATTAAAGAACACAAACTCTTTCCCCAAAAAGCCATCACCAAATTGGTGACACTGGCCCCGCAATGGGACCCCATAGGCACCCCAACCAATTGGTGATACCATCGGTTGTTAAAGGAGAAGAAATTACATGTCAAAACGATATCCAACAATTCTCTAATCATCAAAATTTCATTAGCTGGAGCTTGCTTGGACATCATTATTGCTTGAATCCATTCCACTGCCACATCATTTGGAACAGAAGAGTATAAATCTACCACATCGATGGTTAGAAAAAGACTTTCAAAACTGAATGGAATTTGACCCACCCTAGCCAAAAATGACCAGGAATCCTTACATATGTGGGCCTCACTGGATGCATTCTTCTTCAATATTGCATCAACAACTTTTGCCGCTGCATACATGATACTTCCCCTTGCGCTAACCAGTTGGCACATAGGGGGTTTTGGATACATTTATGAATCTTCAGATTCCCAAAGCGAACTGGTATTCTGGGGTTCAGGATAGAAATGTAATTGAAAACGTCCACATCAATAACCCCATTAATAAACAAGTCCTCGAAATAAGACTTTACTCGAGCTATGTTGACATTCAACTCGTTTCTTGAGACTTCTTTATAAGCCTTGGATTCCAAAATGGATACCATTCAATTGATGTAATCATCTCCCTCCATGACCACCAGGCCACCACATTTGTCCGTTTGCATAAACCGAACTGAGGAATTACATAATAAGTCCAAAAGGTCTTTTTCCTCCTTGCTGATTTTGAAAGGCAGTGGTCAGTTGGAATGGAGTAAAAAACGAATGTCTAAGTCACATAGCTGCTCAAAAAGGCTTAAGGACGGATGCAAAGGTGGGTTGAAAGTACTAGAGATGTGGAACGGATTATTCAAGATCCTCTGTTCCACCATTAATAACTGTAAATTGAGTTTTCTCACAAAGAGTTTTAAATCAATGATGGTGTTGGCCAAATGTGCCCTCCATGAAGGCACAAAGGATAGCCCCTTAGCCAAGAGGTCCACTAAAGGTTGGGGGAAAGAAAAACTTGAATAATTGAAAATTTTAAAATCCTTTCCTATATTAAAAACTATCTCCATCGGGGTATGACTGATGGTTGAAAGACTGTTCTCAAACCCATTCAGTTTCTCCTGTTGCTGGTTCTGTACCTGTTCTTCCTGCCCGGTGATTGTTGGGTTGGAGAGGCTGGGTTCCGAAAATTTGAACTCCCTGTACCTATAGAGAGATTAGTAGGTGTACCCTGTGGACCTGCCCGATCACTCGCACTTGAGTGATTCTATGCAGCTGGGTTCCCATGGGTTACACCATCTTGATCTTGGTGGGACAAATTGGATCTAGGCTGGTTGGTATCCATCCAATCTCCCCCAGCCATAGCTGGTGTCCTTAAGTAATTGCCTTGGGATTTGGGGGGGTTGGATAAGCCACCCCTTCCTTGTATGCTTTAATGTCCCTCTGCAGCTTCTTAACTTTGTTGGCTGTGATCTTATTTATCTGTTGGTCAATGCTTGTAAAAATTCTGTCGTAATCATACCTGTACCTCGAGAAATTGGAATCATTCCTGATCCCATCATCCAACTTAGATAATTCCTCTGTTAATGAATTAGCTGCTGCCTGATAGTGCTTGCTGATTAAACTCAGAAGTTCAGCCCCATGTTTATCAAAAAGTGAGATCAAGTCCTTATGGAAAGATAAGCCTTCTTCTAACCCAGTTGGGTACTGCCACGAGCGAAGGCCCTTAGGTACAGTGTTGGAGCGTTGGCATTCTCTGAAATATGCGAAAGATGCAATTTTCTTAACTTGATAAGTTTCAAATCAAATAAATTCAATCTCGGGGGAAGATCGATGCCTTCGGGTCTACTGGAATCATGCTCAAGGTTCCCCTCTGCATTGTAGAAAGGGAATGGGCGGTTTAACCACTGGTTCAAACCGATGTGTATACAACTTCGGTCTTGCTCCTGTAACCCGGGCGTGGTGAATGAAGCAGTCCCCCCCCCAATTACTTTGACCTATTTCGGCCATATTGGATGAGACTCCTGTCCCTGCCCCACTAGTCCTGGGGTGCATGGGAACAGTATTCGCACCAATTTTTCAGTGGTTGATAGTATTTACATGTTGTGAAGTGGATTTCTAATTATTTTAGCATTCTGGTGGATCGTTCATCTGGCTCACGTGCTTTTTCCTGGTTTGTTGTCGTTTTGGAGTTGTAGAGCGGTTTATCTAGTAACATGTTTTAAGATAAATTCAATATAAAAAACATTGAATATAATAAAGCTTTCTTCTAACAAATAAATAAAAAAGTAAATCTTGTAGAAGCAACTCTGTATCTGGTTCTCCTGTCACCATGGAGACAATCTGATAAAGAACAACAAAAACAGAATACTTTCTTTTAATAGCTTTCTTTAAATGGCTAGAAGATAATGTTTTCTGAAAGCATTCAAGTGTTTTAACGTCTGACATAGTTTTTTGTAAAAGTTCAAAAAATTCATATAATTCATCACAAGTCCCAGCCCATAGTGTACAAATGTCATCCAAAAATCTGGCGTAAAGATGAAGTAAATTTAAATAAGAAGAACTGACAACAAATCACTTTTCACACTCAGACATAACTAGATTTGCAAACATAGGGGCATAGGCTGCACCCATAGCCTCACCACTATCTTTTTTTTCAAGATTTCACCTTCAAAAAACACAAAATTATATTTCAGGACTGTTTTTCTAAAATCACATAAAGTACAACAGTCCTTTTCAGCCAAAAAATCACAAGATTTCAGGAGATCTTCTAACCACATAAGACCTTGATCATGTGGTATGACTGTGAACAAGTCCATTACATCAATAGTTACAAACAGTACAGCCTGTGTAAAAGGTAGTTGATTTAGTCGACTCTGGAAATCCAAGAGTCCCAAATAATATGTGACATATTCCTAAAAAAATGTTTTTAATATTCTATTAATGTAAACAGCCAGTGGGTATGTTTTTGATCCGCTGGCTGAAACAATAAGCCAAAGTAGTGGGTTGTTGACATTTTTATAGGGAAGCCAAAGATAGAGGGGATGCATGGGCTCTTGTTTATTAGAAAATCAAATGTATCCTTGTTGATGACATTTTGCAGTACCAAGTCATTCAGCATTAAATCAGTTTTTAGTTATGAAATATTAACTTCCTTGCTAGAGACAGAGGAATGTATATCGTCCTGATAGAATATATTTAGCATCTTCCCTAAATAATCAATAGCATCCATAATAACCAAACCACCCTCTTTATCTGTCTTCATGAGTCTAATCTTAGAATTATAAACCAAATTAGAAAGTAGTGAATTTTCTTCTGTAGATAGATTAAAAAATCTTTAACATTACTAGAAGTTAAATTACTAAGCTCAATTTCCACAAAAGATTCAAATTGCTGTAACACGTGTGGGGTTAAAACTACATTTTTTACATAATCATAATTCACTGGTTTGTGTAGGATGCTCCTAAAATTAATTTTCCTTAAAAATAGCTTAAGGTCCACAAGGGTTCTACTTAAATTAAAAGTTGTGGCAGGAACAAATGAAAAACCTTTTTTTAGTTCTGTACTACTATACTGAGTTTTATATTACTATAGTTGTCTACTTTAAAGTTGTCCTCTTCAAAAATAACCCCCTCCTGTATAAATGGACTAGGTAAGGTGGTAGGGGTTAGGTACAGACCTAATTTCTTCCCCTTTGTTTGCCTCTTCTTCCTATGTTCCATTGCTGATGTACTTCCCTGTTCTGTTGTTCTCTTTGTTGGAGTCTATTGGAACGTCTTAGAGGGGGAAACTCTAAAGGGTCATTCGGATTTATATTAAGACCTGAAATTCCCTTACTACTACTAATAATGGATGATGTAATTACATCAGTAGGTATTGGATTCCTATTAGGTGTTCCCTCAACCCTGTGTTGGTTCTCCCATATGTTATGTTTTGATGTACGTCAAGGGTATACACTCTTAGAATCATATACCTTCCTATCCTTCTCTAACTTACTAGCTGTCTGATTTTTACAGGTAACACATAACTTATCCACCTCTACAAACATTTGTTTAGACCTTTCTTTATATTCTTCAATACTAAATAAAACATCCTGTTGAATCTTATTATTAATAGCTTCAATCTCAGTCATTACTTTACTCATTAAGTGTTCATTGTAAACAGTAAACAATCTCATGAGTTCGAAACCCCAACGGTCAAACATTGTTATAAGTTCCATATGGTATCCACTATCCTATATAACATTGTTAGGGTGTTTGTATACCCATGAATCCTTAGGCACCTGTTTCCTAACAATACATTCCCTTAAAAAAACTATTATCCAAACTTAAGGAATGATATTGTTACAATACATTTTTAAATTAGCTGACATTGTCCATATATCACTAGTTCTGTAATTATTCATATTTATTAAAATTATACATCAGGCATGATCTAATAACAGGGCTTACATTTGTCGTATCCTTATATATACTCTTTTCTTTATAGGTTGCACTATATTCACAAATATTGACCATTAACTATAAGCCTGCAATGAACCCACCTGGGCAATTGAACCCTATTGGTTTCCTTAAGTACTATATATAAAGTGTAACAGTTCCCACATTTTATTATGGATGTCATGGTCATACACCTTTCTAACATCACATACAACTTCTTTTCCATCAGTCTTTTCCTTAGACTGGTGTCCTGGTTTTGTTGTAATGGAACCTTTCTTCAAACTGTCTTTCGGCTTTTCCCGGTTAGGGGTTGCCACAACAGAACTCCAGGCCGCTAATGATCTGCAGTGAATTTTTTCGTTGTCGAGTTGCCAGCCCTGCACCCATCCTTTAAAGAAAGCACACCCACACATGCAAGCACCTACCTGCATATCTTTAATTTCACTCGACCATGGGGAGGACATGCAGACTCCACACAGAAGGCACTCCAGCTGAGAATCGAACCGGAGAGCTGCTTGCTGTGAGGCAAAAACACTAACTGCTGCACCACCACAGCCTTGTAATGGTACCTTTATCAATATTTTGGATTTATAGTTAAACTAAAACTTTGAGACTTAATAAAGGATATTTGTACATTTAAATTCTTCACATACTGTGATATTTGCATCTGATGTTTTCGGAATTTTGTAATGGTACCTTTCTTCAGAATTCTGAAAACATCAAATGCAAATATCACAGTAGGTGAAAACTTTAAATGTACAAATATCCTTTAATGAATATGATGTTGTTTGATGACAGTATGTACGAAGAAGCTTCTATTAACATGGTTAATCTTTCTTATGTGCATATTGATTACCTTTTGAAGGACATGTTCGATCAGGGTGCTGTTAGTTATGATGATTATATGTTTTTGTGTTGTGAGTTTCCCACTGTACCTGTGATTTTTGGGCTTCTGAAAATCCATAAAAATATGGTGGATCCCCCATTAAGGCCCATTGTTAATGCTTCCAAAGCTAAAACACATCCATTGGCTAAATACATTGACCTTAAATTGAAAAAATGCTTGGATGCACATGCAAATGTATGTAAAGATTCATGGGATTTTTTAAGAAAGGTTTGAAATCTAACATTTTATGAAGACATTATTTTTTTGACCCTAGACTGATGTGGTGAATTTATTCACTGTCATTCCACATGATTTAAGCATGGAATGGTTTCAAGATTATTTATTTGCCTCTGGTGTGTTTTCCAACAATGTTTATGTTTTGACTACTCTCATGGAAGCAGTTCTTAAGAATATCTATGTATATTTTGAGGGACAATATTACTACCAGAAATGTGGTATGGCCATGGGGGCAGCGTGCCCCCCCCCATTTTTTCTAACATAATTATGCTTGAATGGGAAAAGACATATCTAAAGGGGTCTTATTATGAACAAATTTTTAACATTTATTGTAATTTTTTGGACGACATTTTTTGGCCTGTAGAGGACCTGAGGATGAAATAGACCCTTTTCTTGATTATTGCAATAACACCACAGCTTTTCTAAGATTCACTTGCAATGTGAACCATTATAAATTCAACTATTTGGATGTTGAAATCAAAGCAAATCAGCAGACTTTATGAATAGACGATACGTGAGTAATATTTATTGAAAACCCATGTATTCTAACAGTCTTTTACACTACAGTAGTAGCCACCCATACCATCAAAAGAGAGGCCTTATTAAGGGCCAGTATGTTAAACTGGCCCGCATGGTTTCTGAGGATGATGCTTTTTTACAGGAAGGAGAAAAACTGAGGGCTATGCTCATCAGGCATGTCTACCCTGATTACTTAATCAACAATACTTTTATGGAAGTTAGTGGTAAAAGATCTAATTGCACTTACAGACCCGATTTGAGAGAGGATGAAGTTAATTCCAGTGGGGTGGCTATCCCACAAAATATGGAGAACAACACATATTTACAAGCATTAATTGCTACTTTCAGTATTTAACACTCTGAAATAGTCAATGTCCTAAGGAAGAATTGAAATATTTTTTCATGTTTTGAGGGGATTTTTTTTAATATATAGAGAAAGAACCAAATGTTTTTTTAGAAAGGGTAAAACCATTAAAATTATCTTGAACAAACAGGCAATGTACATTTTAGGAAATCTGGGACTTACAAGTGTGGAGGGTGCTCCCAATGTCCCCTTATTAGGGAAGGAGATACACTCTGAGTTAATGGCAAAACTCTAAACCCCACTTTTTATTGTAATTGCAGTACTGGGGGCATTGTCTATGTAGCTATATGCAGGCAATGCCAATACGTTTGAAAGACCAGATTTATGAACATATGCTGTACATCAGACATTTAAAAATGACTAATGCCTTGGACAAACATGTGATGCAACATCCTGGGCATAAATTGGTGTTTTTTGAGATTGATATGATTGAAAGAAATCCCAGGGGGGCTCCTGGGAAGATCTATTAGAGGCCAAGGAGCTAAGGTGGAAAATCAGATTGGAGGCCCTTAGCCCCCCTGGGCTTAATGATTATTTAAGTATCATTAGTGTTCTTAAACTCAGATCATATATTGTTTACAACTGGAGACAATCTTGGGGTTATAAAAGTGTATACACATACACACATTTTTTATTTTCTATTTTATTCGATTTTGATAGTGTAAATAATTCCTTTGGTTCTTTTTTTCTTGTTGATATTGCTTTAAATTTTGCAGTATTGGCTAAAGGGTTAATTAATGATTGGGTCAGGTGATTATGATTGAACATTATTTAAATGTGTTTTTATTGATTTTTTTTGATTCTGAGGAAGTCTTTTGTTACAATCAGATGAAAGCGCTCAATTTTGGTGAATACACTTTGTCCTTTTAGCGGTGTGTTTTCTGCTTGGAACATTTGGACTGTTTATCTGGTTCCTTGGTTTTATTGTGGTGGTTTCGAGTTATGCTATCCTTTAATAGGTCTCAAAATTTTAGTTTAACTATAACTCTCAAAATATTAACATGGCTAGTAGTCATGCAAATAAAGTCTATGATCACCTAGAACATTGTATAAATACCTGGGAAATGTAAGATCAAACAGGTCTGGTAGGTCCATATGTTTAAACAAACAATACAATAATAGGAAGAAGCTTCTTAGAATATACAACAAAACTAAAGAATCACAAGTCAAGGTCAACATCATAATGATATCTAATGTACTGAAAAATACCATCAGGACTACAAAGGAATCCCATGAACTTAAGCTGGCATTGAATGCTAAGGAAAATTACAAATCCTTCCTTACCTGTATGAGGAAGTTATGAAATAACATTTAACATTGCTTGGAACTTTTTCAAACTGGTACTGCCTGTGACACCTCACCACTGGCCCAGTAATTAAGGAGCCTCAATCCTCACCACTGGCATCAGTGGGGGACATACACTGGGAGGATGACAGGTACACACACAGTATTTCCAGATGCAGCTTTCTGCATCAACTACAATTTCCTTTAAGAGCACACAGAGACCACAGTCAGTCCGGGGCTGGTTTCTCCCTCTTTCTGCAGATCCCCAGTAAGACTCTCTACTGGCAAAGCTATAGAGTTGAGATCTCAGCTGAGTGGCCAAGCCAAGACCTCCAACACCCTCTCTGTCCAACCAGTGCTCACTGTCCCTGCCCAAGTAGCTGACACACACACACTCTTAGAGATTTCTTTTACACGCACACTGACCTGGGAAAAGCTGGCACAGGTTTACTTGCTATGCCCCCTTTGACCCAGACTGTAAGATAGTTATCACTGCCACCAGCCAACTCTTTATCAGCTACTTTAAGGCCCTTAACAAAGGATGTCCAGTGTTACTGTGTAATGTTACTATCAATACAAATGGTTGTTTGACCGAGAGCATGGCTATTAGGAATGGCCCACAGTATCACCAAATAAATAGGGAACTACTCTCAGAACTTAGATATCTGTATTCAGATCAGCCACAATGGAAGGTTTAAATATATTTAATAATAAATAAATAATAAAAGAACAAGAAACTATTCAGTATATATTTACAGTGGTGTCAGAGTTCAGAATTTATAGTTTGGAGGACTGTTGTTACATTTATTAATGATTGGATTGATGAGATAAATAATGTTAGGCAAAGAGCAAATAGAACATATTTAGGAAATGATATGTCTATTGTTTGTAAAGATCATTCAACTGCTATGAAGCAAGATGATACCCCTGACATCTTTGGAATTCTGGATGCAAGTATTCAGCAATTTGAGGATTTGGAGTGTTTAGAAGGAAACAAAAAAAACAAAGAAAGTGATTAATGTCTGTAAAGTAAAGAGAACAGGTACTGAAAATGACACCACATTGTTATGTAACACACAGATTACAGGAAATGATAACATTTTGCTATCAGGAAACCTTCAATTTACAGAAAAAACATAATTTTTCTAAAAGAGAAGGTAAAAAAAAGGACAAAGGGCAGATGTAAAGAAAGAAATCAACAGTGAACATGGAAGGACTGAAGAACATTACTGTAAGAAAAAGAAGAGAAAGACATGGCTCAATCTTTGGATGTGTAAAGCCAGCTGGATGAGAATTGTATCCTTGCACATTTAACTCATTCACTCCATTGGAGCTCAGGAAATTTGCACTGTAACTTCCAATGTGTGGAGTCTAAGCCTTTTCACAGAATCAAATTATCTCTTTACATTTCAGACAAATCTTCATGTCTCTGGAACCATAAAGGTTTTTAAAGAAGTATAATAGCAAACTTCAGCACAAACTAATTTTATAGTGGTAGTATTCCTTAGATTCTAGGTCTTAAACTGAATTTTGTAAGTCACAGTAAACACAGTAACTATTACATTTGTAATATTTTGTAAACAACTTACACTATCTCAGCAACCACTCAAGTTACACACAAACTGTTAGCGACATTTTATTAATCTGTTTGAGAACTTTCATGTGAGGCTAAGGAATTCTGTGTTACTTGGCTGTTCAGATATTGAACTGATGTCATGTCAAAGACAGAATACAGACTGCTCTCTCACTCTCAGAGAGTTCTTAAATTAATCTCTAAAATATTACTGCTGGGATAGATTGCAGAATGACATCATTTCTTGCCATGTGACTCTATCCCAGGTAAAACCCCCACTGATGAAGCTAGTACTATTTAGCATCCACCTGTGCAAATACGTAGACAAGGGCTTTTCCTCAGATCTGTGCAGCTGCTGGAAGTCATAAAACAATAAAACACTTCCACATTTCAAGCCTAGTAGTTATTTCTCCTTCAAGACAACACAGAAAGCTCCCTAGTATACACACTCTGTCTCTTGGTGTCATAAAGTTATTTAATTTCAGCAATTTTTCTGAAGTTTTGCAAGTTAACCTCATGTGTTCCAGTTTCCCCTGTTAAAATATGTACATTTAAACAGTTACAATAGTGTATGTACATTTCTGTTTTATTTCAATAGGGTACACTGTGGATAAATTTCAAACAGCACTTTGTAATACATATACCTCTTCAGCACACATGTCTGTACAAACCATATTATATGACATACAGCTCTAATACATTTGTAACAGAAACATTGTATATGAATTATGTTGATATTCACAAATGACATATAATTATTTACAAAATTCCAGATAGCTTGGCTGGCAGTACTTCCTTTCGTGACACTGACTACTCAGGTCTAGTGGATGTTGTGGTGATGTGAGGTAGTACCAGCTATGCCAGGAGGAGTAGGACAGTAGATGTGTAACATACACCAGCATAGCTATCTGGAGATTTGTAAAGATTTTTATGCCATTTGTATATCAAACTGATTTTTACAGATGCTTGTGTTAAGAATGTATTTGTAAAGCTGTTTATGTTAAAAATGTATTAACAGTGGGTCCTGCTGGACAGAAAAGAAATATACATGTATGTCAGGCTGTATTGTGTTAACTGCTGAAATGTATGTAAGTTAACAGAGGATGCTGGAAAGGAAGGGGTTAAGCTCAGCCTAGCTTACCTTAGGAAAAATAGTTTGAAATTAAATTACTTGGTATAAGCCATAAAAATTATATCTTACAGGTGTGAATGCAGCCAGAAATGAAACATCTGTGAAAACAAGGACTAGGAAACCTGCTGTATTGTCCTCAGTAGTGATTTAATTGCTACCCTAGAAGGGTGGAAATGTTGACATGGTTTTATAGCTTCCAGATGCTGTGACACATCGTAGCAAAGCTCTATGTGTGTGTCTGTGTTTGTGTGTGTGTGTGTGTGTGTGTGTGTGTGTGTGTGTGTGTGTGTGTGTGTGTGTGTGTGTGTGTGTGTGTGTGTGTGTGTGTGTATTGTGATACATGTGCAAGATTCTGTCTCAGCTTCTAGTAAAGGGGATAGACTGGGAACCACAGAGTCAGGTGACCAGATGTGATGTCATCCTGTAATCCAGCACTGAAGTGATGCTTTAATACTAGAGAAGACAGATGTCTCAGGGCCATCTGTTTGTGAAATCTAGCAAAAAAAACCCTCACACACATCACTTTGCCTTCCACTGTTAAGTAATTAGGAAACAGTAATTCTTTATATCAGTCAGGAAAATATTGAGAGATTAGTAAAGTATTGTTTTTCTGTATATGTCTGAATCTTTCCATCTGTGTTATTTTTAATATTTCCTGTAATTGAAACTCTGATGTTTACTGTAAATAGATATTCTATATTTTCATGTTCCTTTATTAATTATTATTAAATACATTTAAACGTTTCATTGTGGCTGGTCCTTTTAGGAAATATTTAACCTTTGAGAGTACTTATATTTATTTATTATTTAGTGATGCTGTGGCATCACGCTCCTGAAAGCCTTGCTGTTCGGTCAACATTACCATTGAAAGTCTTGCTGTTTGGTCAACATTACCATTGGTATTAGTATTAATTTCACTCAGTATAATTGGATACCCTGTTAAGAGCCTTAGAGTAGCTGGCTGGTTGCAGTGGAACTACCTTGTAGCCTGGGCAGAGGTGATAGAGCAGGTAATCTGTGCCAGCCTTTCCTAGGTGTGTGTGTGGTGTGTGTGTGTGTGTGTGTGTGTGTGTGTGTGTGTGTGTGTGTGTGTGTGTGTGTGTGTGTGTGTGAGAAAATCAAATCTCAAAGAGTGTGTATGTCAGCTACTTGGGACAAGGACACAGAGCTCCTTTGTGGTCAGTGTGGATTCTTATTTAGGGACTGAAGAGAGAGAGAAAGAGAGAGACAGTCCAGCCCTAGGGCGTGTGTTCCCTGTGTGCTCTTAAGGGAAATTGTCCTTGGTGCAGAGACCTGCATTTGAAAATACTGTGTGCCTTATTTCTCTCAAAGTGAATGTTCCCCCACTGGTGTCCATGGTGAGGATTGAGACTCATTGATCACTGGCCCAGAGAAGGGACATCACAGATATCACAAATGTACAACATCTCTTAGGACATTCATTAATAAGAAGGGATTCACCCCCACAGTGATAACATTTAACTGAGCTGTGTATCACAAATCACCCCTTCCCCTGACAATATTCATAGCATGTATGGCAAATATTTAATAACATTGTTTTTATCAGACAAAATAACCCATACCTCAAAAGCAGCATTCCAGAAGTTCCTTTCGTCATATACTTCAGAAATATAATTATGGTTTTACACATATCCTGAAATATAGCTTAAATATTAATTTCAGAAACATAATCAGTCTAAGCACTTTCTTCTTCTGAAGGTTTACAGCTAAAACAAAACTTAACTTATTCCATGGAAAAACAAAATGCCTGCATTAATGCAAAGGATTCAGAATCAATATCACAAAACTTTTCATTACCAAGATGAAGTAAAAACTGAATTTTAGGCACAAAAAAGACCACTTAATTTGTCCCAAATATAAAATGTGAGCCAAATGTGCAGTCAGGTTTTGAAGATATCCTGAGTATGAGATGTTTCATCGTTGTCATAGGTTCATATGTAGGTACTAGGCTATCGCCCTGGGGCCTATACAAGCCCAGCCAAAAAGGTACCCTGGCTTTTGCCACCCAAGAAAATTATTTTCCTGTGCCACTGTCGAGCAGAGCCACAGAGGTGATCCCCGGAGTGAATTTCCTATTTCCCATCCAATCATCAAGATTTTTATTGAAGAGTGCTAATGAGGAGCTTTGTTTGATATAGATAGGTAGTTTATTCCAGAGTATGGGAAGTCTCTGGGTCAGAAATCTATCCCTCCAGAATGTTTTGTTTATTGTGGTGACAAGGTTTAGGTCCCTAGAGCGTGTAGCTCGGAGGGATTGGGATTTCTTTAAGTGGAACATGCTCAACAGCTCTGGGCTTGACATAGCTTTGTATGTTAGGCAGAGATCACCTCTGAGTAGGCGATATGCGATGGTGTAAAGCTGGAGTTTTTTTAGACGGTCTGCATAGGGCATCTGTTTGAGGCCGGTAATCCTCTTTGTGAGGTATTTCTGCGGCCTTTCAAGTTGTTGTAGAGGCATTGTACTCTATAATGGGTCTAATGAGTAATGAGTAGAGGGGAACAATGACCTCTTTTTTTCTGGATGAGAAACCTTTTGTGATGAGGTGTGCCACGTAGAAGGATTTCCTGACTACTGTGGTGATGTGATTATCAAAGGAGAGACTACTGTCCACCTGTGTCCCAAGGTCTCTTATCACACTTTCGGTGTTAAGTATACTACCGCCTATGTTGTAGTTCATGGATACAGAGTTTTTACCAAAGGGGATGACAATGCACTTTTTAGCATTGAGCTTGAGGCCATGGCTTTGACACCAGGCATCTGTCTCAGTGAGGCCCTTTTGTAGGATGTCCACATCGTTAGGAGTTTCGATTATGGCTCCTAGTTTGCAGTCATCTGCGAACTTTGTTAGCCAAAGACCTTCTGTGTTAGCCTGTACTTCAGAGAAGTAGATACCAAACAGGAGAGGACCCAAGACTGAACCCTGTGGTACTCCACTTGTCACTGGTCTGAAGTCAGATTTGGAGTCTGCTACTTTCACAGTGTGGGTTCTGTCAGTGAGCCAGTTGGGAACCCATCTTGTGACATATGGATTTATACCTAGTTTAGTGAGTTTATCTATAATTCCAGAGTGGGGGATGGTGTTGAAAGCCTTGGCAAGATCTAGATAGACTGTGTGAACCACCTCACCCTTGTCTACGGCTTTGGTGACTGCTTCAAAGAAGTCTATCAGGTTTAGGAGACATGATCTGCCTTTTACAAACCCGAACTGGGTGGGATCCAGAGTTTGGAGATTACCAATTTCTTTGTTTATAAGTTCCATGATGATACGTTCCATGGCCTTGCAGACCAGGCTCATCAGGCTAATGGGGCGGCAGTTCCCGGGATCCGTGGTGGCTCCTCCCTTGTGGAGTGGGATAACCACTGCTGTGCGCCATTCAGCAGGCACAAAGCCTGAGGTGAGGCTATGATTGAACATGGTACTTAGGTGGTGTGCCAGTTCGTTCTACAGTTCATGTAGAATGCAGCCTGGTCCCATGGATGCTGTGTTCTTGGCTTTGGAGAGTGTGTTTTTTACCTGTGCAGCCATGATTACAGGAACTTTGCATTCTTCCGGTATAGAGATGGGCTCTTTAGGGGGTGAGACGGGGGTAAAGTTAGCACTGAACCTATCTGCCAGGATGTTGGCAATATCAGTTGGGTCTGTATATGTAGTGCCATTCTGCTGTAACTCAGACCAGATCTGAGTGTTGCCATTGAGATTCTTGACATTGCTATAGAATGCTTTGTGACTGTCTATAGAATCAGTGGTGATTTTGTTTTCGTAACTAGCTTTGGAGGATTTTATTAGGGATCGCAGCTTCTTACTGAAGCTGACCAGGGAGCTCCTCCACTCGTGGGATTTTACTCTCTTTTGCAAGAGTTTCTTCCTTCTGTTATACAGTTTGTTTATGGCAGGAGACCACCAGATTGGCTTCCTTTTTTTGGAGGATAGCGTGTTGGCTCTGTTTGGGATAGCACGATCCATGCACTCATGTAAGTGCTTATAAAGTGGAATTGTGTAGGATTCAGTAGTCATAACTGTATTGTCCGTCTGCATGGGTGTCATGAAGTTCACCACGTCTGTCTTAAGAAGCATGAAGTTGGCTTTGGAGAATTTTTTTACCATGGTTTCCTTAATAGGGGGTGGAGGCAGGATGTATATATCTAGGGTAATTAGCTTGTGGTCGGATCGGACCAATGAGGCATTGAGTTCAGGTGTGGAACACCGGTCACTCATACTGGCAATGACTAGATCTAGGATATTGTTGCCCCTGGTGGGGGTGTGGATAAGTTCTCATTTTTGTTCTGTGGGAGTTGCCTCTGCAACATACATTTTCCTTCATTCCTGCATAGTTGCTTGACTCTGGGTCTCACCATCGTATTGCTGTGTATGTGGTAAATCATCTAAATGATCCTGCCGAGTTCACTTCTGGAATTAAAGCCTCATCATGTGGCACCTCTTTTTTTGGACTGCTATGACAAAACCATTTCTTGACTTCAATCAGCTGCATTTGTCATATTCTTTAAAGTTACAGTGATCAAACCACCTTTATCCAAAGCAGTACCAAGAAGTTCAGCATCTGGTTCACTATTTCACTCAGAAAAGCTGTGCTACAAAACACCTCCACCGTCTAACTCTATCTGCTCCCTGCTTTCTCCCTCCCTTTTCAGACCACCCCCATGAAACAGTAGGGAAAGTTCTCCAGTGCTCTGGTCAAATTTTCCCTTTTCAGTGTAAATACCAGTACTATACCTCTCAACCTCTAAAAGCAAGAAATCTAGACAAAGTCATAAATTAAAGTGGGACAAAGGCCCCAAAATAAGGACATTTTTTTAAATATTGCTATTACAAAGTTAGAAAGTTGATAGAATAACAGGCTTTGCATTAGCATGGATTTTCTGAAGGATATGACATCTGGCATTCAAATGTCTGTTATTTTCTAACTTAAAATCTTTAAAGATTTGCCACTAATTTGCCGGAAAACCACAATTTTATAAAAAATGGACCAAAAATATGAGGCAGAAATCTGGGCATTCTTCAAAAATCTATACAGTTTAGAGCTATGACCAGTACCTCTGTGCTTTCCTAAAGAGAGCCCATTGGCCTAGTGGGACTAACCCAGTCATTAGAAGGCAGATGAATAAACTGTGTGTAATCTTATATATTTCTGAGTAATATTGGAGATTGCTTTATAACATTTTTATGACCTTTCTACAACAGAATAACTTTTAAAATAAAATTCCACAGTGGGTTAAACATTCTTCATTTGTGATCCACCCTAACATTTTATATTTTATATTGTAGCTCTCTTGATTACTCCATGCCTTTATTCCCCAGCTTTAGTAAGCTACTTAGGAGAAGCAATATGTCTGTGATATTTATATATTATCAGCAACAGTATCTGATTTATGTTGCATCCAACACATTGTTGCATATTGCAGGTACATTGCTTATCTATCTTCTCAAATCACTTTCCTTTGATTCTCTATACGTAAAATGGTTCTCTTCTGATCTCTCTGAACAACAGGCAACAGGCAGTACTCTGGGAGAATAATCTATCATCCCACCTGCCTGTCACATTGGGTGTCCCCCAGGGCTCCATTCTAGGTCCCCTCTTATTTTCAATCTTCATTAATGATCTCTACTTAGCTATCCCCAATACAACTTGTATACAGTATGCAGATGATTCTCCTTCAATCTGCACAGCTAAATCTGCGTCTGAACTGCAATCCCAAACCCAGAAAGTATTTAACATAGTTGAGACCTGGTTCTTGAAACGCTGTCTCCTTTTGAATCCCCAAAAAACAAAGCTCCTGCTCTTTACTCCTACTCGTAGGACCACACCTATAGATTTCTCAATTATCTCTAAAAATGGCACCCTCATAGCCCCTGACTCTACCACAAAACTCCTAGGGATCACAATAGACAATAACCTTAACTTTGATACCCACATTAACAACACTATAAAATCAGTTAACAGAAAATAGGCTCCCTGTATAGAGTCAAGCCATTCCTTACACCAATAGCAAGAACTACCATTGCCCACTCCCGTCTAATCTCTACACTTCTCTATGCCTCACCAATATATACCAATCTATGAAAACTTAATCTCCTCAAACTAGCCACCTCCTATAACAACATTGCCCGATTTGCTACTGGTAAGCCCTCCAGAACCCACCATTGTTATAACCTCAAACAACTTGGATGGCTTGAACTACAAAATCAGCTTCAATTCAACCATAAAATCCTCTACCAGCCTAACAATACTCCAATACTCTCAGACTTCAACTCCTTATAAAAATCTTAATACCTTACGTTCATCCAACAAACTTCTAGTTAACATTAACAAATCTAATAACATGGCAGGGGACACACTGTTCTCTAACACAACTGGGAAAAACTGGAACCATCTACCTAGTGAACTTACTTCCCTTCCTACCTTATCACTCTTCAAACATAAACTCAAAATTTTCCTTAATACACACTGGCTTTGCTCTTGTTGTAACCCTGATTAACCTGTCAACACTGCTACCAATATCTTTACTTACTCTATTTCTCTCCACTAAACTTAGGTCCTGTAGTGCAATAGTAAAACGTTAAACCAGAAATGAGATACTTTTTTTAGCTACTATTACAAGAAATATCTTGCACTACATTTTGTAAATAGCTCTATGAAATGCGTAGAAATATCATCTATGTTTTGTATATTTTTTAGAAGAAAAAAAAAAAAAAAAAAAAAACCTTTGTCTTTCTTTCATCTGTGTTGGAGCTTTTCTCCCAGGGCATCAACTGAAAATGGACATATATCTAGTTAAACTAGCCCAGTCAACAAATGTAAAATAAAATAAATAAATAAATAAGGTTCTAACGCTGTTCTCGGCTGCCCTGCTGATTGTGCTTCTCGACAATTAAGCTAAGGGTGGTTTGAGAGATCCATACTTTTTAAAGTAGTTTGAGTGCACCATACTTTTTATTTGTGGAATGCACTTTTACAAATGCTTGAGATTAAGATAGATTCCCTACAATAAGAAGTGATAGAAAGAATGTGCAATACAAACTACTGATGGATTCCTGCAGCTAGAAAAATGCCAACTGTAACCATAACTTGCAAGGACAGAAGAGTATTCCCTGAGTCACAGTTCTTTAAACCCTGATTCCCTGAAGCTAGACCATTGCAGATGCACTCCAGCTAAAAAAAAAAAAAAAAAAGCACACAAAATTAATTTATGTGGAAGGAGGACACAGTCATCCAAACCCAGTGTGCATGTTAGTATGCTCCTGAACCTCCTTAACTATTTACCATCAACCCATAGTTTATTGCATGCAAGGAAAGCAAACATGGACAGAAAGTGATTTCTGAAACACTTTTGCCATATTGATATGTGATAAATCTAACCATAATGAAATAATCACTGACCGACATTAGTCGGACATGTTTGCAAATGAGGTTTGTTAATTGCATCTTATGAGGTTTGGTTTTGGGTGACTGTATGAGATGCAGGTTACTGAAAGAGAGGAACAACAGAAACCAAGAAATGTGTAATAAATCCTACTTTTGAAATATACTGCTCATTGGAAAACTTTTTTTTTACAGATATCCTTGCTAAGTATGGAAAGTTTTGCATCATTAAAGGAAGATACTTATATAAATGTATCACATAGTGTTAGTGTAAAACAGAAATGTCTATCAAATTCTGCATCAGCATTAAGGTAATGGAGACTGGGTGATAGTGACTGAGAAAAATAAGTTCTGTATGAATGCCTCCTGGATTCTGATTTCATCTGACAGGTGAGCGTGTGTGTGTGTGTGTGTGTGTGTGTGTGTGTGTGTGTGTGTGTGTGTGTGTGTGTGTGTGTATATAAGCACATGTGTTTGTCTAAACTGAAAACACCAGTACATCTGTAGATGACACTTAATGTCTGAGGTACAGCTAAGGCTGTCTGGTTTATAGGTGTAGTTCACTGTCAGTACTCATACACTGTGTGTTGCAGTCTTTAAGACGTACTCTTTCTGAAGTTTGACAGAAAGGGGTGTAGTATAAACTAATGGCTAGCAGCTTCCTACTTTTTGCTATTGTCCTCTCATGTGTTGTTTTGTTCCTTTCCAGGTGGAACACTGTACCAGCCAATTACCATGGTAACATCACAGGGTCAGGTGGTAACTCAAGGCATCCCACAAGGAACACTACATACGCAGAACTCACAGGTGAGTTATGGTAGCTTTTATACTGCACAGAGTGAAATTAGGCACCTGTCTACTGCAATGTTTTTCTTATTTTCCTATTTAAATTAGTATACCTTACAAGTTTAGGATGACATGGTACTTTCATACTTATTATGCTGTCTTGAGACTAACATCAATGTAAGCCAGTACCATTGTAAAAAGAAACAGTGTCATCATACATATGTCCATTGATTATATAAATATCAAGGTCTCTTTTACATTTCAGTCAGTATTTTGCATGTATAACTCATTCACTCCGGAGCAGCTCAGAAAAAGCTGCCTGTTTAATTCCACCATAGGAACAACAGTGCAGCCTGAGCTCATTTTCAGAAAATCCATTTCTAATACCATACAGAAAACAAATGTTCATAACTCTTTAACTATAAGAGCTAGACTAAAAATGTAAATGTGAAAGTTGTTCAGCAGGCACTGACCTTTCCAACAGTGTAAATGTTTACAGTGTATATCAAAGTCATTATTAAATATTTGGCAAGGAATGCTGATATTATGCATATTTTTTACCATTTTGGAAAAATAAAGCATAATATATTGGTCAATGCACCATGCATACCCATACAATATGAATGAAATTTGTTAGTATGAATGTCAGCTTTAAAATGATACCTTAACCATTACTGTGTGATGTTCCTTTCTTGAGATATTCACAGTAATATGATTAATATATTATTTTTCATAATTGATAAATAAACAAAGCATAATATCTCATCACCTGTAACAGACAGAGCCTACATATCAGCATAGAAGTTGTGCATCTGAATGTCAGCTTCAAAATGATGCATCATTTATGTGATCACCATGCTCCCTTGCAAAGATATGGGCATAATAATGAAAAGTATTGTAAATGTGTAATTTTCATAAGCGTACAAGACTAAACAAACTGTGGTATCTGTACATGTGTAGAGTGCAAAGACACAGTTCTTTTACCATGTTGTAAGGAGTAACACTGTCTTCAAAATGAGGTATTACTTGGCACACTGACATGCTCCCTTGCATAGTTATCTACCAAAATATGAAAAACAAATCATAATTTCCATAACCCAAGTCCGAAACAAACTTTGATATCTGCACATGAGTACAACATACAGGCACTGTTCTTTTCCCATGTGTGAACTATCAGTACTGTCTTCACAATGAGGTATTACTTGGCACATTCAGATGCTCCCTTGTAAAGTTATTTACCAAAATATGAAAAAAAATCATAATTTTCATAACCCATGTCCGAAACAAACTTTGATATCTGCATATGAGTACAACATACAGGCACCATTCTTTTACCATGTTAGAACTATCAATACTGTTTTCAAAATGAGGTATTACTTAGCACATTCAGATGTTCCCTTGCAAAGTTATTTGCTAAAAATATGAAAAAAAAATCATAATTTCCATAACCTAAGTCCAAAACAAACTTTGATATCTGCAAATGAGTACAACATACAGGCACCATTCTTTTACCATGTTAGAACTATCAGTACTGTCTTCAAAATGATGCATTACGTAGCATATTCAGATGCTCCCTTGCAAAGTTATTTACCAAAATATGAAAAAAAAATCATAATTTCCATAACCTAAGTCTGAAACAAACATTGATGTCTGCACATGTGTACAACATGCAGGCCCAATTCTTGTTGGAATTATCAATACTATACATATACACATACAATACATATTCAATTGTACATGCTAGCACTCTCCTGAAACAGTTGTACTTTCTCAGTATCTTCACCAGCTTCTTACCACAGTTATTTGCCAAACTCAAAAATATATTTTACACAACACATTTCATAATAGAGTTTTACTTACCATACTGGTCCCTACTTGGTCATGGATGTTTTCCATTCTTCTCACAAGCTGCATATTGCCAATCCTGCATAGCTCTCCTCACGCTATTGTGGAGGTCAGTCAAGAACAAGGCAATGCCTTCCTCAGTTAGGTGAACGCCATCCCTTCTGAACAGGTGAACATCTTTTGTGGTGATGCTGTCGTGACAGATTGTAGATCCACCGACCCTGTGCATCAAGCCATGCATGAACCCATTCTGTAAACGTCTGGCCTTGTGCACTGCCCATTGACAGTTTGCTGTTTTCCACATCTGTCGAGGAATTATGTCAGACCACACAAAATGACAATGTGGCCTCCACAACTGCAGGTGTTCAAAAATTGCTCTGATTTGAAACTGCAGCCTTCCGAGTGGTTGACTGATGACATCATTCCCTCCAATGTGCAGCACAAGGATGTGGGGCTCAGGTTAGATGGAACACTTTTCTTCCAACAACTGCAGTACTCTGCTCCAATGCATACCTCTTCTTGCAATCCAGTATACTTTCAGACTGGATGTGGAGAAGCTCAAGTTGTACTGGTTTTCAGTTTCGGTGGCATGGCTGGCAGCCCAGTGAATGTAGGAATGGCCACATACCCACACTCTCACTTGTCGTTCTCCTGCTCCTGAAGCCATGTCAGTGTCAGAAGGTGGACGAACCTGCACAGGAAAGAAAATGCAAACAGATTATTACTGATGTTTGACAGATCTATTGGAAAAGTGCATATATATGTATATCATAATGCATTACCTGGTCAGACCATCCAAATCTTCACTCCTATCCACAGGGGCAGTATTCTTTTCATAAGGTACATAAGTGGTGATGACGCTGTGGAGGTACATACCTACTGCCCGTGAAAACACAAAATTACACACAACAACTGACAAGGGGGCACAGAAAGGGCACATGTAAAGATAAAAAGCAAGCTAAGGACTGCCACTCCACTAATATGCCTAGGACAGGCATGGGACTTCAGGCCGTGGGCGTCTAAAGTGTCCCATACCTGTGCTGGCTACCCACTCAGACTGCTGGTAGCAGCAATGACTCCTGATTGCATGCAGTGCCAGCACTCTGCCTTACCTCTGCCTTTTCCATTTACAAGTGTCCTTTCGGCAATGGTCATAAGGACTCAAAGGGGGGAGCTAATGTAAAGGGTCATGCCCTGACCTACTACACCTGAAGGGAGGGAAACTGAGTGGAGAGCTCAACCAATACAACATGTGAAATGACTAATTCTGCCCCAGGCTTTGTCTTTTTGCATGTGTCCTTTTCCGGGGGGAAACACTGCATCACAGTGGCAGCCCTGAGGCCATTTCTACCTAGGACAGCAGCACTATGGGACTGAGCTCCAAGTTCCTAGCTGCAATCCAGGTTGATCACAAGATCCATGGATGGCTGGGTATGCCCCCTGTGATGCACCCACCAACACAAGAGAAGTTGGCATAAATCTCTGAAGAGGAACCTTCCTGACCTTGGTGCATAAGGGCTTGGCCAGTACCTGACAAGGAGGCACAAAAAGGGCACATGTAAATCCCCTCTAAATGAACTACAGACAATGTATGCACAGAAAGGACACATGTAAATCCCCTCTAAATGAACTACAGACAATGTATGCAGATGCATCACCCCATCTCCCAAGAGAGGCCACTGCCATACTGATATTCATGTGTGTATGTGCATATGTTCAAGTACATTACGTACATACATATATATCGATATACACACATATATGCATATATATATATATATATATATATATGTATGTGTATATATATATATATATATATATATATATATATATATATATATATATATATATATATATATACAGGAAAAACATCAGAGGTTTTGGAGGATAGCTAGTTGATGAAGAATGGAGGGTGTGGCTTGCAATGACTACAATCTGGCTTGTGCATTCGTCAAAGTGATAATGACTTCTACTTATGTGAGTAACAGTGACAGCACCTGAGACTTTTACCAGAAAAGTGATAACTCACTGCTGTATTGTAACTGCACTTATTGCTAACACGATAATGACCTTCCTTTCAGTATTGCAAAGTTATGCATGCTCAGACAAAGGTGATAATTGCTGCATATAACCTGTTGACTAGGCATTCATTATATTACCTTGTGCAGCTGTTGTGTAACACAGACTCATTATCAGTAAGGAGAACACCTGAGTAATTCAGTAAAATAGTATAACACTTACATACTACTGAGCCCTTCCTCCCACCTAAATTCCACACGTGACTGACAAAGCCAGGAAAAATGCACAAACAAATGGTAGCTCCATGCTGGCAGTTGTCAACAAGTGATAACTTTTATCTCACTCATGCAATTGCTAATTACAAATAGAATAATACAAACAGAAGTGATTTCTTGTCTGCTTATTTTACATTACACTATTAATTAGTCAGTGGTGTATCTGATGTCTTATATGCTGGCATATTACAGAATAATTACATTTCTGTGATGTATTCTAAGTAATGTAACCATATGTAATTTTCAGACTTAATTTCTATGTTTCCCCAGTAACCCCTCCAGTTATTTGCAATGTGTATGCACAAGCACCAAAATGGCACAATAAACTATTTTGCCCAGTGGTCACTTCAGCAGTCAGACCATGTATGCACAAGCACTTCCCTGAGACACAATTAATTATTTCCTCAAGCAACATCCTCATTAGTATGTCCAGGTATACATGCATCTAAATAAAACATTTCACCAAACAAGCCTTCAGTAACATTTCCTAGTATGTACTACCACCAGCATGAACACTTCTCCCAAGCAACCCCTTCAGTAGAATGTTGAGGAATGCACAATCACCAAACTTAAACACTTACCCAAACAAAATGCGTGTAACATTTCCTAGTATGTACAAGCACCAAACTGAAGCATTCACTCAAGTGAGCCCTTCAATATAATGTATGCACAGGCACCAGAATGAAAGATTTTCCCTAAACAACCATTCAGTAAAATTTCCTCCTATGTACAAGCACCAACAGGAAAATCATCAACCAAAATATAATTTCTCTTGGACATGTGCAGTCATCAGTAAAATTATAAAAAATGGACATAGGACATGTACCCTTCCTTTCTTCAAATTTTGAAGTCACCCCAATTCAGATCTCATGACAGATTTGCTGTAGTAATCACCACTGGTGCAAAAAGAACTTTTGGTGGGTTTGCTGCCCGTCACCTGACTGCACAAGATATTCACATTCACAACAGCAACATGGATTTCTCACTCTGCTTTCTACACTATAGGGCTGAAGAGAAGCTTTTAAATTAATGAAGCTTTGAAAGGTTTAGAATGGTCATCCCTTGTTAGGGTTGCCAGGTGTCCGGTTTTTGACCGGACTGTCCGGTTTTCTGACTAATTGTCCGGTTACAAATTTTATTCAAAACCGGACACATGAAGTCCGGGTTTTGTGCCACTGACACGGTCTCAAACGTTTCTCCCATGCCATCTTTACTCTCTCTCTCTCCCCTCCTTATTGCCTTTAGTCCTGGTGTGCTTTTTGGCTATAATTAGAGCCATTACCTGACTCCGGACTGTCCAGAAATAAGGGACCCTGTCTGGAAAACGGCGACTGCCTTTTCATGTCTAGAAAAAAATAAAAACTTTTCATTTAATTAAAAAAAAAAAAAATGTTTTTAAGGGTGTTCTACTTTAAGAACACCCTTTGCGTCTGGTCGCACGCACTGATGCAGAAGAAGCTGAAATTGCTTACATGACGTCTTCATCTTCCGACCGCGTGGTGGAATTTGAATTCCAGTCTCCAGAAGACGTTTGGAGTTTGGACTTCACAGCGGACCACAACAACAATAAATGGTTGGACAAATTCAGAGAGGTAGGGGTATGTGTGTGTTTGTTTGTGAGGCTGCTGCTGCTATGAAGAGAATACCAAATAAATCAGTGACAGTGATTTTTGGTACCCTGAGAAAGTAACTGAAAATAGGTCAGCTCTGTAGCTATGGTAGTTTGGGTCAAATACCTCCGGGTTTGGTTTAATGCAACTCGTGCAAGGCTTTTTAATGGAATATTAATACAACTTAAACTGAGCTACAAACTATTTTCCTCACTAATCATGAAGGGTCATTGGCATAGGATTTTTGATTATGGGAATAGAGTATACCTACTGGCTGGTTATTGCGGTCTTTTTGCCTAAACTCAGGGAACCTCCTAACTGTAGTTAACAGGATCTCCAGATTTATATCTGTGCTACCAATAGCATTTTTGGCATTATTTGGAGTAGGATGGCTTTACCATGAGGGCGACTTCAGTGTTTGATTCAACATAATGTGTGCTTCTATATTTGGAACACTGCTTCCCATTCCTAAAACCATCTGGCATTTTTGTGCTGGAAGAGCCCAGAAAGGACTAGATTTTAAAATTTAAAAAGACAGCTTTATTGTTATAGTTGCTGTGCTGTGGAACTTGTCTTTGCATCATAGAATTGGCAATCCTGGCAGGTTAGGGGTAATTAGAATTGTCATTTATTCAACTGCGAGCTGCTTCAGTATTTGTCCATTTGTAGATGTAAGTGTCTTGGGGCTTGGAGACTGTGGCTAGGTGTCTGTCCTTGTGCAGTTGCAGTAATTTGGGTCTTGCATGCATTACATTAGAACTGTTCAGTTGACTGACTCCTGCTTTGTATATAATTTTATGTATATCTTTGGCTTTCCCTGTGGTAATTATTTTGTATAGTTTTGTATATAAATGTTTTGTTCCGCACTGTGCCTTAAACCCTTTTAGTAAGGACAGGTATGGTACAGGATTTTCTTTGCTGTCCAGGTTGATGTATGTCTTATCTACTGTACTCTTTTTTTAAACTTAACATGTCCCAAACCTAACATGGAGCATGTTTTATAACTTTTGTCTGGAAGTTCATGTTTTTTTTTTTTTTATACATTACCTCTGCTTTTGGCAGTGTCAAGAGAGGGTATTCCCTCTGTTCAGCTGACGTCACAGTGATGTCACAAAATGGGAGGGGCATGGTTGGGAGAGGGGTGGGAATGGGTGGAGTTATGAGTGATGTGAGGGGCGTGACCTTAGTCCGGTTTTAGCCACAAAGAAACCTGGCAACCCTATCCCTTGTGCAGGAAGCTTATTTTCCCTTTAATTCTACAAATTAGCACTTCCTGCTTTGTAGCCTCTGCTAGAGGGCAGTGAACTTTTAAAAAAAGCATGCTGTCCCTTTGACTTAGACCAGCTGACCATTGAGTACTCAAGCTTATTCTCCCCTCCAAGCCTAACCTGCCAGTTTTCAATTGTATATTTATCTCTCCTGAGTTGCATCATTTTAGAAACAGCTTAGCATTCCAGCCTTCTGATAAAAACAGGTGAAGGGGTTTGTGTCACTGATCTGGTGACTTTAACTGCATCCTCCTTTCGGGGTATATCCGTCAATAGCCAAGGACATTTAAAGTGTAAGAATGTTGCCTGCCATTTGTAGTATATAGACACATGTTTATTATATGTGTGTGTGTGTGTGTGTGTGTGTGTGTGTGTGTGTATGTATATATATATATATATATATATATATATATATATATATATATATATACATACATATATATATATATATATATATATATATATATATATATATATATATATATATATATATATATATATATATATATGTGTGTGTGTATGTGTGTGTGTGCGTGCCTTACATTTTTCAACCTTGTACACTGATTAGGTAATAGACACGGTGTACTGATTTCATCTTTGTGTGACTTCCTCACTTAGTTTGCACAACGGGCCTTGTTTGTGTGTATGACACCAAAAGCGAAGTCTTATCTCAAAACAAAGATTTTTTTTATCTTCAAAATCAATATGCTGGTGAGAAAGGCTTGGAGATTCCTTGAATAAAGATTTGCCCTGGTTTGCTTTCTTGAATGCACTGTATCTTGCCTTCACCGCATATAAATGCAGTTGAGAGCATTGAGAAACACTCAAGCAGATCCTGCTTTCCACTAGCTGAGGCTCACAAAGAACTGGGTCAGCTATGTAGCCTTACTCTTTTTGAAAGGAAAACTCTTCTCCATTCTGTATCAAATGGCTTCCCAGGGAAATCTTGGTCCCTATCTGTAATATATTTGGTTTTGGCATATTTGGCATATTTAGGGAAAATTCCAGGTTGTAGAGATAAGGGATAGTGCATCTGATAGCTCTATGCATCGACCTCATAAGAAGTTACTTGAATGAGAAAGTCAACCACTAATCTCTCAAGTCCTCAGGTAGATATGAAAAGGCAAACAAGTAAACTATAAGTGGTAATGCCCAGCTCTGATGCTCAAGGATGGCCTATACTCCTTGTGGATAGGTATGTGCAAATATATGTAGGTCTAGGATCATTCAGGACCTTGAGGGTAAACATGTGGGGGATTACACACCAGGCTGTAAGCAGAAACCGTTCATAACATTTCGATACAGCCTCACACTTCACTTACATTCCTAAGCTGTTTTCACCCCACAGACAAACTTCCCATCTAAAGTGTACTTATTCAGTGTTTCTCTGCCATCTCACGATCAAAATAAATCGTAATAGGGTAATGCTATCTTACTTTATCTTAGTCTGTCGACCCCTGCCTTTTTCTCTTCAACAAGTTTGAACAAGTTCAACAAGTTTGCCTGTTTGCTGATTGAGAGTTGTGGAGGTGAGGTTAGGGGGCACTGAAATGGCAGAAGGTATGCAGTGAAAACAATATTAAAAGATATACTATCAATTGTGAATAATTTTGCAGAGATCGTTCAGGACCTTGAGGGTAAAAAAAAGGCAGCATTAATGCTTGTGCTTAACGTGCATCTGGAGAACGACATTCATACCTGCCCTAAACCTCCCCCATAGCTGTTAATGCCACCCAATGCATGTGCACCTGACAATCATTCATTTGCGGGGACTCGCAACCCCCGAAACAGACGCACACCCTCAACCATCACTTGGCAAACCACAGCCAAGGCAAAGTCCACTCGTAGTACAATACCACCACTGAGAGACAAAATCGGCACAAACCACATTCACTGATCTCAGAAACAGCAACCTCTTTGCCACTGTGCATTCCAAACTGCTTAATGAATAAAATTGTCCTCGAGCCACTTACAAGCTTTTCAAAATCTAGGCAAAGCGACAAGTAATAGTAGATTTTCCAAGTACTTTACTGGCTAAATGGAATGTTGTGGCGAACAAAGGAAATAACAGCTTACAGAAAAAAAAAACTTAACAGCAAGTTCTAATTTTCTATGACTGTAATACCACTACTCCTATACTATAATGAGTGGGAGTGTACAATAAAGGGGACCAACCACAGCCAAGGCTTGCTACTACTGCACGTTTCATTTACTACAGTACATTGTCAACTATAATCGTAAAAGTACACAAGAAAAGCCCAGTCCTTCGGTCAAGAGCTCACGATATAAACAAGCAAAAACTTGTGTTCGGAAATAAAGAAATGAGGCATTAACAGGTTTCAATAGCACAAAAACAAGGCACATCCTCACACAACATATGCATCTGAATACACTCCAACAAGCAAGTCATGCATTGAAAACGGCACTAACATCTTTCCAGTTTATCAACAGGTACCAAAAATAACAGCTGATCAAAGTACAATTAGCCTAAGGTAACTGCTGATGAACCGGAGCCAATGAACAATTAGCCTTGCATTCCATATGTACATTTTTTAAAGATAACATGCATATAAAGCTATAATTTTATTGCAAGATTTGTGATTAACTGTCAGGTCTGCATCACCTCTACAGGATTTACACCCCTTGTTGCGACGAAGAAAGTTGTCAGTCCAGCCAATTTTTGCAGACCAAAAAGGAAATGCGGCAAATAACTTTACCTAAACTGACTCTGAGCTGAGAATATGATACATATAACGGAGAAAGTAAACAAAATATATCTCAAGCACTTAAAATAATCACCACTTAATGCTGCCCTTAAATATAAACTCCAGTAATCGCACTGTAATACTTACCCGGGAGGAAAAGAAGGTAGCTGTTGAGCCGAGCTGAATGGGAAGTACTGGTAGTACATAAAATAAACTAGAGGATCCAGTAGCAGGTAAAATCTCCAATTCATTGCAGAAAGAAAGGAAATACCTGCTGCTGGACCCTCTCTTTATTAGCGGAAAACAAAATAAATTTAGGCTGGCGGTGGAGGTGTGACACAAGTGACGGCTTGGATTGCAGAAATCTAATTGGCTGCCACCACTTGCTTTACCAACAACTTTAGAAGATTTTCTAATAAAAGTTTAATGTAAACAATGTAAAAACATGCTGAATCGTAACTGAATAAGATAAATTACAAATTCAGTTACGATTTCAGCGTGTTTTACATTAAACTCAGCTGCAAACCTCCAAAGCGCTTGTGGAAGGCACTCGGGGGTAACAGCTTGCATTTAGTATCTTCTCATGGTGCGCTCGGTGTTAAACACAGAAGCGCCACGAGAAGGTACTCGGGGTTAGTGAGATAATAAACGTAAATCATTCCAGATCTAAGCAAAGTGACCTAGAATTGACAGACACCTCTTTTTTTAATATAATGCATGAGTAGAATAAAAAATGGGCATTTTTGAATCCCTGTTGAAATGTCAGGACTTACAATGCTGAGTCCTGGCACACAGAAAAAGAGAATGAGAATGCAGGAGAAGAGTGACTATAGAGCATCACTCTTCTACTTTGAAAACTGTTTTCTGAGGGTGCAAGCCCCCTCAATATATGGGAACCCTGAACCTATGTATACCAACTCCAGGATTGCCATACCTTGGAGAAAAGGGAATATTTGGACTTAGTATATAGAAGACTGGCTTTTCCTTCATTCTTCATTCAGTTTTAATATTATTGGACCCAGCATTTCAAGTTTTAATATGCCATTACCAACTTCTGTCTCTAGTCTTACTAAACTGAATGTACATGTCCAAATAAGAATATTCTGAAACTATTAGATTATTAATTGGTTGGTAAATTCTGCATAGTGAGATGATAAACCAAGCCCTCATCTGCCCAAGTTGGTAGGTGTAAAAGTCCCCATGGCTCTTACTGAAAACAAAGAGGAAGTTCACTAGTGCCTTCACCATATAACCCCTCATCACTATGAAAAACATATCAGAGCTTCCCTGAAAAGAGGCCAGTGGCATACTGGGACTAACACAGTCAACTAACAAGGTCAACAAAGTGCAAATACATAAATCAATCAATACATACATTTACCTCTTTTAAAGCAATGCCTAAGAGATAAATGCAAAAATGTCTGTATTCATAGACTATATTTTTGACTTCATAAATTCTTTACATTTGAAAGTATTGCTTCTGTTTCCAGTTTTCCAGATATATATTACATAATAAAAAATAACTCTCATATTCCAGTCATGGTGTTAACAGTGATAATTTATAAATGAAAACCAAAACACTACATCTTCTAGAAGACACTGTCATAAACAAAATGTGTAAAGTTCCCAAAGCTTTAACAAATATGAAACATTTTGAAGTAAAAGTGAAATTTCTACCAGTTATTTGTCCGGATTTAGTAGAATTCAAACTACCATTGTACAAGGAAAATTACATGGAATATAATATATTCCAAAATGCATTACAGCTAATTTTTGTGGCTTTATTTTTAAATTATAATCTTAAATACTATTCTTCAAACTCATTTAATAAATTTTTGAATTTTAATAGGTCATAATTGTTAACAGTGATTTATTCTAATTTACAATCATAGTAGAATTTATACAACCAATAATGTTCAGTTCTGATGTCACAAAAGAGTAATATTAGGGTCCATAGGCACTCTTCAGCTGAAACATCAGTTACTCAGCTCTCTCCCTTGGTTCCCCCTCCTCTGGAATACACTTTATGTGAGGGAAGGAGACAGGAATCATTACTTGACATTGATATTTCTCAGTGGCTGAGACTGTCATCGGCGGATATAGAAAGGGGTACAGAGTGGGTGCCAGAGCCAGCAGGGTCATACATGCTGACTGCTGCACCAAGTTTGTTTTTCTAGTTCTACCCCTTAGTGTGCCGACATTACTATTAATTTTAGGCTGGGTAGGTAATGACATATTTGTCGTGAGGATGTCTGCCCCAGGACTGAGAGCAGGCATTCCTCCTGCACTGTTCCACAAGCACAGCCTAGCAATGTTTCCCAACCTCAGCTTCTAACAGGTCTCAGTGAAAGATCTGCCCTGTCAAGCACATGAATTCCCCTCCAGGTTGGGTATATTACCATCCTTCCTGATCACTCTTTCAGATGCCCATTCTGCTATTAAATGCTGGCCCTCCCTGATCAGTCCTTCAGATGCCCGTTCCACTAATCAGTCCTAGAGAGTCTTTATTTCTGTATGCCACTGCATCTGGCTAGGTCAGAAAACAATGCTTTGAATAATAGTACTTCCATAAATGAGCCTTGCAAACCTCCACACAACATTTTCTCCAGGAAGAAGATTCCTCTGAATTGTTCATTACTTAACCAGTTGTTTATCAAATGAAATGTTAGCTCAGGATACCTACAAATGTTTGTGTTATTTTTAATATATTGATCTCTGTCTCTCTCTCTTTATATATATATATATATATATATATATATATATATATATATATATATATATTTATATATGGGTACATATCACTTCGCCTAAAACCCATTTCACCTAAACTCATTTCACTGAGACCAAATCACCTAAAGTTAATTTCAACTAAAACTCATTTCACTGACAAGTAGTACTCTAACGCAGCTGAAAGGTATATATCCTTTTCCCCACTGTAGTGCGATCCTGGTGTTAGTATATATATTAAGGGGGGGGGGCGCAGCCCCCCACATTGGGGACATATGTGTGTGTGCGTGTGTGTGTGTGTGTGTGTGTGTGTGTGTGTGTGTGTGTGTATATATATATATGTATATATATATATATATATATATATATATATATATATATATATATATATATATACATATCTAGGTATCTAGGTGCTGGTTGTGGTTTCTTTTTTGGGGATAAACTCTTTGCTAGGCTTGTAAGGGCCCCAGAGCAATTAGCCTAGTAATCTCCTATGATCTCTCTCTCTCTCTATATATATATATATATATATATATACACATACATATATATTTTGGCTTCTGAAGCTGTTGATCCTAGAAAACGTTATGCCTCTAATGTCAAGACAGAAAAGGCAAAGAAGTCCCAGAAAATAACAATTATCTTTTGGGAAATACAAACTGACAGAAAAATAGATGCCACACATTTTGCTCCTTCCCATTGTATCCCAAACTGTTTAATATGTTTTTCCTACTCACCTGCATTTAATACTACTGTAAATATTAATATTACTGTTGATATCTGTGTATATATCAGTTAATATTACTGTGGCTGTACTTTATAGCTTATTGCGTTTTTGTCTTTGTGCTTTTGTGTACTTGTGCCCGGGTTATGACTGAAAAGGGTCAATAGATCAGTTCACCCACTTGGTTATACAAAAATAAAATAAAAAAAATCTGTAGCTGTTAATCCTGTCCCAAAATAAGGATTTAATCTAGTTAAAAGTTTCCCATGGCAAGAAAAAAGAGATGTTCAGCAGAGCTGATAAGCATATTAATCACTGCTGCAGTAGCCTTAAATATATGGGTTATATCCCACATAGTATATCACAGCTGGACAGCCTCCGAAGCTTCCAAAGCTTTAGGGCACCTTCAACATACCCTAACTAAATAAAACAGGTTTTGGTGCCAGGTCCAACAGAACTTTCTTGCCACTGAAAAGTTTGCTGTTGTGAGGTTTTCGAGGATCGATGGTCAGCTTGTGCTGTTCCTTTGCTGTGTGGATAAATTTCTTTGGGAAAAAGTTCCATTTAAAAAAATGTTTGTTTAGTAATAGTTTCCTGTCCGAGAAAGTTATTTTTAAGATAGGAGTTTTGTGTTTTAACAGACTGTCACAAGACGATATTGTACGTTTAAACAAGAATTCTCTCAGTTTAAAAGTTGTTTAAAGTAATTTAAAACATTTTTGCTGTGAAAAAACTTGTGTTTATTTTACTTTTTGGGGCTGGCTGACAAAATGTTTTAAAATACTTTTTTTACTGTGTTTTGTGTGAAAAAAATGACTTACAGAATTAGAATTGTTACTATCTTTTCCTAAATGTTTTCCACAGGAAATAACCACCATACTTGGCTTGACCATAGAACAAACTACTGGTCTCATGGTCAGCCTTTCTTTCAGCCACAAAAAGGAAAAGTTAGGCAAATAGCCTTTGCCACCCCAGCAAGCAGTTTGCCTCAGCTATAGGTTTGTGACTCTGCTTTTGCCATTGTTTGTTCCTTAGACCACTCATCTTTTACTCCAGATCCCTCGAGTGTAGCACTCACAGCCACTATGAACTGGGGTTAGCCATGTCCTTTGTGGCTGTTGGGGTCCCCTCAGTGTGCAAGGCAGAGTGACGCTTGTCAGTTTTAGGAGAGGGAACAAGGAAGACTGCCCTGTTTTGTCAGAATGTTGTGCCCATCCATTAGGAAATTGTTGCTGCCATTAAGAGAAGAGATTTAAGATTCTGAATCCGGCCAGGAATATGAAGGGAGAGATACAGGGGTTTCCACCTCAGATTTCTAATTCAGACTTGGAGGAGAGCTCAGTTTCTGATTCTCCCTTTGGAGGTTTCTCTTTCTCTTTCTCCGAGACTATTTCCCGAATGTACCACTGTTTTCAGTGCGAGAACACTGGGGTTTCTCACTTCTTCAGAAAGTACTGTGAGCTGTTAAAGAAGGAATTCCTGCACTCATTTCTCCAGTTCTAGGGGTTCTGAAGGATATGTATGTCACTGCCTGTAGTTTTCCTGATAGCCAGCCAGCTGCCCCTAAAAAGGCAGATAGAATGCATAGCATTCCACAACCTTTTAAGTTTTTATAGACTCCTTTCAAACATGAACCAGCCGCTATAGCTTTAGTTTATCTGACTGATGCTAAACATTTAGGTAATTCCAGCCATACTCTTTCTGATAAGGATGGGAATATTACTGATAACTGTGGGGAAAATGTGTATGCTTGTCAGGGTCATAGGTTAAGGTTTATTCTAATTGTGAATTTAAGAGGAACGTTTTGTCTGTAGTTTCTTCCTATGAGGAAAAATCTGCTTTAAATAATTTAGTTTTTCAATTGTACAAGTCACTAGTCTTTGCAGTCTGTGCATTGAGCTGATACTTTTTTCAGGGCTATGGCCCCTGGTATTGTTTGAAGAAGGTTTGCCTGACTGCATTTTCAGAACCTCACAGATGATGTAAAAATTAGATTTTAAATTCTCCTTTGAATAGAGATTTAGTTTTTGGCTTCTGTGCCAAAGTGTGATGAAAGGGGCAAGTTTTTCAGGGAATCTCTAAGACATTTCAGCAAAATAAATAAATAAAAAAATAAAATAAATGAATGGATTAATTAATTAATTACTTAATAAAAGGTCTCAACAAATGCAGGTAAACCAATGTTTAAAAGAAATGACAAGGGGTTCCAAAAGGAATTCAGGAAGCCTAAAAACCAAGCACAGTCAAACAAGTCAGAATAACTATTCAAGGAACCTTGTTCCCCCCTTGCATCTCCCTTTCCTTCCAGAATTTCTGAATCTCCACTTTTCTCTTTGGCAACAAATAGTTTCAGACAAACGGGTTCTAA
This sequence comes from Protopterus annectens, assembly GCF_019279795.1. Classification (NCBI taxonomy): domain Eukaryota; kingdom Metazoa; phylum Chordata; order Ceratodontiformes; family Protopteridae; genus Protopterus; species Protopterus annectens. The sequence goes on from NC_056741.1 coordinate 1,680,764,448, forward strand.
AGATTATTCATCAAGGTTATAGATAGCAGTAAGAGGAAATTCTTCCTTTCCAGAAAGTAATCCCTCATTCACCAGACCAGACCAGACTCTGCTATTTCCACCTTTCCTTCATCATATGTTGTCCCAGGAAGTGATTGAACCAGTATGTCCTTCCCAGGTGGTGAAAGCAAAGGCTTGGAGACCAATTCTGGATCTTTCATTTCTAAAGCTTTTTCTGATAGTGCCTAAGTCAAAATGCAGCGGTTAGCGTTGTCGCCTCACAGCAATAGGTTCTCCCGTTCCATTCTCAGCTGGAGTGCTGTCTGTGTGGAGTCTGCATGTCCTCCCCACTGTCGAGTGACGTTTAAACACATGCAGGTAGGTGTATGTGTGAATGGATGTGCCTTCTTTGAAGGTTGGGCGTCGGGCTGGCAACTCAGCACCGTAAAAATCCACTGCCAATCATTAGTGGACCGAAGTTCCGCTGTGGTGACCCCTAACCGGGAAAAGCCGAAAGACTGTGTGTGTGTGTGTGTGTGTGTGTGTGTGTGTGTGTGTGTGTGTGTGTGTGTGTGTGTGTGCGTGTGTGTGCCCAAGGTCAAAATGATGTTACTACCCAATCAGTTACCGCTTCTTCCTCATTCAAGTTTCCTGGTAACACTAGAATTAAAGGATGTTTATCATCACATCTGTATTCATCCAGACGTGTTGTGTTTCTTAAAGTTCTGTGTGTCTGGATCACATTATCAGTTCTTTGCCTTACTCTTTGAACTTTCCTTTGACCGAGAGTGTTCACAAAATATCTAGCTTCAGTTTTAGGTCATTGCAGGCTACAGGGTATCCACAATTTTCCATGTTTAGATAACTTCCTTATCTTTGCAGAATCTTTTTCAAAGTGTTAGAAATTTCTCAGTCAGGTGAGAGATCTCTTACACAAGCTGGGGATCCTACAGAACATTTACAAGTCTTTTTTTTTTACTCCTTCACATAGGACTGTGTTTGTCTAGAGTGTCAGTAAGCCACCTCGTTTCAAAGATATTTTCTTTCACAGGAAAAATAGACATATATCTAGATCTATTTCTAAGGTTTTCCACTCAGACTCTGGTCACTGAGAGAAATGCCTCAGGATTTTTAGTCTTATGGCATTTATGATTCTCATGATACCCCTGGCAAGACACCAGATAAGAAAGATATAATGGTATCTGAAGTCTCTTTGGTGCCAGCACCAACCATCCACCCACAACCCCTTTTTCCCATTTTTGCACATGGGGTCAGGCTGTCACTTCAACAGTCATCTAGAGCCAAGGTTTCCACTGCTGACTGGCTAGCCCTACCACTGTAGTTCTCCTACACCACACACTCACACCTGTGGCCGATTTAGACTGCCCAATCCATCTACTGCTTGTCATTGGAATTTGGGAGGAAACTCAGAGGAAACCCCACACAAACCCAGAGAGGACATGCATCCTCCACACAGAAGGTACCTCAGCCAAGAATCATACTGGAGAACCTCTTGCTGTGAGTTGACAAAACTGCTGCTCCACTCAGGCACCCATTGCCACTGTGCAGCATCAACATCGTTTGATTTTTCAAATTTCAGTGCTGGGATTTGTCAGAAGAGAAATCACTGGTAGAGATGATAAATATCCCTAAATCAAGGTCTTCCCTTTGCCCTCCTTGTTTCAAAGCAGTCAGTCAACATAGATGCTTTAGAGTTGGCTTGGGAAGCAGTTTTAGGAGGGATAAAAGTGTATCGAACACCAAGGGCAGATACAAGCACATAAATGTAAAAGAAATGCTGGCAGTGATTAAGGCACTCATCTCTGTGAATTATCTTTGGTCACATGGACATCAAGTTGTTATAGATAATACCATAGCCATGTCTCCTTCCTACCCTCCTATATGCCTCAGAAATAGTCACAATTCTCAAGTCTTCCACCAACTATAAACTAGAAAGCAGCTACAACAAAATTAGCAAATTTGCCCGCAGCCTTGTCACTGCATGGTCTCAATACCCTCAACTGACTTAAACTTTCTCAACATGTCACCCTCTCCTAATTGCTCACAACACACACAATATTTCACCATTCACTTAAAACACCATTTCTGTCAAATCTCAACCAATGCCATGTACCAAATAGAATCCTAAGATAGTCAGAACTTTAAATTTTGCTAATAAAATAATAATTATTACTGTGACTCACTACTCTCTTTCGCCATCTCCAAGGCATGGAACAAACGTCCAAACCACATCAGGCTTTTAAATAATCTACAACAAAACCCTAAATATCACTTGACAAGTAAAACTAAGCAGTTGTACCAAACCTACAGTTTGAAGTATGTAATCCTAATGCTGTACCCTATGGATGCTATACAAGTGTATTTTTGATTCTACTCACACTATCTTGAAAACATGTATTTCCTTAATCTGATATGCTTTGTAAATAACACTTAACCAATTGCTTTGAAATACTTTGTAAATAATATTTGTTGACTGTTTTCTTTTGAATTGTAAAATGTATTTCTGTCCTTGTTTTGAAGATTTTCTCCCTGGGTCTCCTCTGAAAGTGGGCATTTCAGTTCGCAGAAGGACTTTCCTGGTAAAAAAAATAAAATGTGGTATATCAAGAAGTGAGGGGGAAACAGGTTGTACTCCCATTGCAGACTAGCCTTGTTAGCTTCAGGTGTAGTTTCACAGTACATTCTCACTCTTCAAGCATCTTACATTCCGTCAGAGCAAAATTGTGTGGCAGACAAGTCAAGGAGGACAAGAGTAGACCCCCACTCTTGAAAAATAGATTAGAAGTACATCCAAGATTTAATCCATCAGTGGGGCGTTCCACAAGAAGACCTATTTTCCTCCTTTCTGAACAATCAGCTGGCAATGTTCTGCCCCAAGATTCCATGCAAGAAGGCCTGGAAGACAAGTGCCTTTTCTTTTCCTTGGACAGGAATTTTCCTGTATGCTTTTCCATCCTTACCACTCGTATTCAGGACTCTTCTGAAGATTTGGAAAGAATGCCATAATATCATTGTGATGACTCCCTTCTGGCCCAGGCAGCAGTGGTTCCCTCTGCTTTTGGAAATGACCAGGGGTCAGTTAACACAAACATCCTCACAGAATAGCTCTGCTCACACAAGATCACGGGTGTTTCATACACCCCAACCCCAATCAACTTCAGCTGACAGCCTGGATGATAGGATCTTAATTCCCTGTAGGCACCTGTTTACTGAGAATGTGCAGCAGGTACTAATGGAGGCAGTAAAGCCTGCTACTGGAAAATCATATAGTAGCAAATGGGAAAGGCTTTGTAATTGGTGCAAACCAGCACCCTTTCAGGGCTTTTGTTCTCTGGTTTTACAATATTTGTGTGAGTGACTATTCTATGGCCTTTCCTTACTAATCTGTCAGGGTTCACTTATCAGCCATTTCATCATTTCTACCCTTGGATCCTCCTCATTCAATGGATTCTCATCTCAAAATGCTTTTGAAAAGGGTTGTGCCTAAGAGACCTCCAAGAAAACAGGTGACTCCTCCTTTGGATCATAACTTTGTGTTGGAGAAGCTAATACTTAACTAAATTTGTACCAGCTAACCTGGCTGACTTGAGATTCTTAATATGGAAAACAGCTTTACTGATTGCTCTGACCCCTGCAAAAAGGGTATATGAGTTGCAGTGTCTTATGATGAGTGACCCTGTCATATTTTCCACAGAGAGAGGGTTTCTTTGAGAATTAATCCTTATTTATTGCATAAAGTGGCAGTCAAATTTAGTTTAAGCCAGACTATCCATCTTCCCATTTTATTTCTTGAACCATCTGACCTTGGATGTCCACAAAAACTCATGTACTTGACAGAACTAAATTTACCCATCTTCACATCATGTATTAATTTCTTTTGAAGGTAAGAAGAAGGGACAACCTATATCAAAGCAGACTATTTCCAAATGGTTGTCTAAGGTTATTGCCTTTTGTTATATTCACCACAACAATACTATTCCAAATAGGGTCAAGACCCACTTCACCAAGGCCTTGGCTTCATCTATAGCTTTCTGGAAAGGGTTGTATTCTATAAGCAGCAACTTTGTCTTCTGTACATACTTTTACAAAGCAGGATTTACAAGTACCATTCTCCAGGGGCTCCTGGTCCCTTCTCCTTCCACCTCCCAAATATAGTAAGTTAGGGTAATCTACCCTTGTAATTAAGGAATGTCAGCAGTGATCAATATGACGAACATAGTACCACTGTGTATGTAAAAGTGGGTCTATATTAGATAAATGAACGCTTAAATGTTCGAATCTCTAAAGGTCGACCTTTAGAGATCGAAGAGTTAAGTGTTCGAATATCTTTAAAAATTAAAATAAATAAATAAAACTAAAACAAAAAAAAACTAAAGGGTGTAAGCAGGGGGGCAAGCTCCCCTGCACCACCCACGTGGGGGGGCAAGCCCACCCCCCCCCGCGCTACTTAAATATACCAACTCCAAGATCGCGCTACAGTGTAGGGAATGGGAAATTTCCCATTTCCACTCTGCCATGCACTGAAGTGCGATCTCATAGTTGATATATTTAAGTAGGGGGGGTGTGGGGGGGGCATAGGGGCTTGCCCCCTGCTAAAACCCTTTCAGTTTACTTTTTTTTTCTTTTATTACATTTTCGAACACTTAAATGTTCAATCTCTAAAGGTCAACCTTTAGAGATTTGAACATTTAAGTGTTCGTCAATGTAATATAGACCCGGTAAAAGCACTGTAACAGTTGATGTTCAAATGATAACTGCTGCAGTATCCATTCCCTCCATTCCTCCATCCCTTTGTTTTCTGGTGTGCTGATTATGTCAGGGTTTGAATATCAATTGTTTGTTGTTCGTAGCATTGCTCTTGTACTGCTTAGTCTCCCTTTGTCTGTTGGCATTAAAGCTCTGAAGGGCTTGATGCCAAAACCTTATTTTCAGTCAGTTCAATTCAAACTGACTGATGGTTTGGATGCGTGGAAGGTGTCCTGAAGCTTTGGAAGCTGGTTGTCTCATATCTTTGGCAGAATATAACCCATATAGCTAAGGTTACTGCTGCAGTGATCATTTGAAAATCCACTGCTATGGTAACTTTACTTGTACAATATGCAACTGCACAGTATTCTGTGGCTTGAGAAAACATTTTGCCCGTATAGGAATTTGTTGTGGAAGAGATCCTTGTGGAGGTACAAAAGTTTGTCTAAAGGAAGTGTGACTGCTGTTCTGTGTGTTTTCTTGTAAACCTAACTTTCTATAAGTATTGAACCAAATATGATAAAAGTACATGAGAACCTATTGAAAAAGTGAGGAACCATTAACTGATATCCACTTAGCCTGAAGTAACAGGTTGTTGCAACTGTAGACCAGCAGCCCACCTCACTGATGACCCAGAAGTCTGTTGCTATCCAAATAAACTAAGTAAAGAAGATGATGCAAAGCATGTGTGTTGTGTTGTGTTTTGAAAAGCAGACCACTCATGAATAGTAGGCCAATGCTGAGTGTAAATGGATTCTGTCAACATATTTAACTAAGGACTTGCTGAAGACATAAATTTTCTTAGAATATGTTTGTAGCAATAACAACCAGAAGCCTAAATGAGGGATTCTGTTAAGGGCTGGATATTTGCTGGAAGTCTAAAGTTTCATGACTGGACATTTAGTATGGACTGACCTGTAAGGTCACAAATGGATGGCTTAATGCATACTTTACATTTGTGTCTTTGACCTCATGTAAACAATGTAAGTACAATTTCAGAAGTCTTTTGGTGTAGGCAGGTTTAAAAGGGCTTTCCAAAGTATTCTTCGAAACTGGGTATTCCAGGGTGACTCAAGTTCTCTGAGCAGCCAGTTATATTAGTAGAACATGTATTGCAAAATGTAATTTGCAAACTGTAAGTTAGACTTGCATTCTCCAAAGGTTAATAACAAGTCTTCATCTAAGTATTGTGCTTTCCCCACAAACAAACAAACAAACAAACAAACAAACAAACAAACAAACAAACAAACAAAAAACTGTCACCATCTGTTTGGTTTGTTTTGTTTGTTGTATAACAGAGCATAGAGCCAAGTTCTGTACAACTAGAGACAGCAGTATATCTGTAAATGCTAACCAACAGATTTTGCCTAAACTTATACCTGTGAAATATGATAGTGTTGAATTCATAATTAATTGAAGTGTAAAATCCACTTTCTGTTACAATGGTATTACAAGACTTATCATGGGTAATACCTTGGCTGAAGAAAAAGATATGCAAAGATTATTGTGCTCCAAAAACATATTTATACCAGTTAAATCACAATATGCTTGCAAGCATAAAACAGATATTAATTAAAAAACTGAAGTGATATGCCCTATAACTCAGGAAATACAGACACTGTTGAAGTAGTTCTAGTACCATAAATAAAAGGGTATAGCACTAGAAGACAGGGAGAAAAGCCAAGGTTTGGCTTTGGGTAAAAAAAAAAAAAACAGATGAGTCTAGTGCTGAGTCTTGCCAAAATACTCCAGTAATAAAAAAAAAAAAATAGAGGTCAGTGTAAGTAGTGAAGACATGTCTTGCCAGAGGACTCCAGTTGCTAAAGTATTAAGATAAGTACGTGTGGAGACTGACAGAGAAGGTAAATCTTACCAAAAGAATCTACTCGTTAAAATAATAAAATAATTATGTGAGGAAACAGACAAGGAAGGGATTATAGTTAAGAACAGACTGACAGAAGTGGGTGTTGAAATGGAGGAAGAAGCACATGAATTTCATAGAGAAGAAAAGGGGAACTTTTAACAGTTTTCTAAACTTCTCCCTGCTGCACAAAAGTGGATAGTCTGAAACAGAAACAGGGCTCTTAGGGAAAAGAAAATAAGAAAAATACTAAAGGAGAGACTAGTACTGCCATTACCCTTGGGGGTATAAAATAATTCTCTTAAAATGCTTTTTATAGAGGTTGACCGTAAAGAAGTGGGAAAGACTATACTTATATATGTAGGGGTAGAAGTAGTCGCAACGTCCACCTTAAGTCAGGCTACTAATAAAAGTAATGCTGACTTTGATGACCTGCAGATAAGTATTGTAAAGTTTAAGGAGGCTCAATGGGAGCAGTGTAACAATCAGTGCTACTGAGAGAAAGAACACAGAGAGTGTATAGATGAGGAACCAAGGAAGCAAAACAGCTGACCTACAGTACATACCCATACTTTGAACTAAGAAATGACCTACCCTACAGGGTAACCACACGAGCACATACTGGGCCAGTTGTTAGTTTAAAGTCCTTTAGAGCAGTTGTAATGAATTTGGACATAGTCACATTGTGGATAGTCATTTAGGAATGGATAATACAAAATCCAGAATATTTGCTTGCTTTTACTGGTCTGGTATTATGATGGCAAAGTATTTTTGTGCAGCCTGTCCAGAATGTCAAAGCACAGCCTTCTGCCCAAGATTTAAGAATAGTTTGATACCATTTTATACCATTAGTTGTCCCATTTGAATGAATAGTAATGTATATTGTTTGTCCATCTGTAAAATCGAGTAAATGCCATCATTATATCCTAGTAATTAATGATTATGCAATAAAATTTTCTGAGGCCCTAACCTATACAGAATTGATGCAAAAGTCAGAGCAAAAGCACAAGTACTGTTCTTCCTAAAAATTGTAAATGAGCAAAGCATAAACTTTGTAAAGTTTTTACCAGCTGTGAACATCATTATACCGCCCACAAACAGATGAAGCAACTTGGCGATTTAGTAAACATTTACAGCTGTATTACAAAAGGCTGTAGAAGTGCATAGGAGAAGCTGGGATCAACTGATTTCATATATTTTATTTGCTGTAAGAGCATTACCCTAAGCCTCAACAGGATTTACAGTCTCTGAATCATTGTTTGACAGATCTCTCTGAATCTTATTAGATATAGCAAAAGAAGTACAGGAGAAGGGAAACACCGCTTTAAACATATAGCAGAGCTTTTTGTGAACCCAGAAGAGATTTTAAAAGCAATAATGTTTACAGTAACAATTATATAGGAATCTCCCATGATGTACAACAAGGAGCACATAACAGAAACACTCATGTCTTATCCCCCCCCCCCAAAAAAGAAAATAAAAAAAATAAAAAAAATCAAGGCAAACTGATGATGTGACGTTGTCATTCTCACCTTTATTCTCACTGGTGGGTCGGATCCGATATTTCCGATCCATCTCGGCCATTTCTCCAGCTTGAGGTCTTCAGCAAAGCTCATTGGCCCTATTCTTTACCCATAATGCAACCCCACAATTACCTCAGATCTCGTTTGCTGCACAGTGAAGAGGTCAACAGCATAGCTCTGGGCTAAGTACTAATTTTTTTTTTTTTTTTTTTTTTTTATGTAATAGTATTTTTTTTTTGTGTTTTCTTTCTTTCTACAAATAGCTAGACTAGTTGCAAACTACTTCTTTACCCTGTTCTTTCCCTTATGAGATGTCCGTTTCAGTTACAGGGCGTCTAAGAAACGTCCATTTTTAGTTAGAGGATGTTCCTTTCTTCTTTCTTCATCTGTTTAAAAAAAAAAAAAAAAAAAAAAAAAGAGTTCTATATCTCTATATAAATATACATATTCTTTGTTTACACTCTTAATTTTGTGGAGCTTTTGTCCCCAGGCATCCGCTGGAAAAGGACCTGCGTCCAGTTGGAATTTCCCAGTAAACAAATGTAAATAAATTAATAAATAAATAAATAAATAAATTAATTAATTAATTAATTTTCATTTAAATTAGAGTTCTATTTTAGTGCCTGTGTGTGCATGTATGTGGATCCGCTTAAGTCCACTTAAGTTAGATGACTTACTTTGCGAGTCTGAGAATAATTGTATTTCTCTGTCTTTTCCCTCCCTCTTATTTAGTCATGTCCCAGAAACAGGAGAGTAAGCCCTTGGGCTTCAAAAAATGTGAAAAGTGCAGAACGAAGATGCACCTTAGCGATTCATACATTCTATGTGTGTATTGCTTGGGATCTCTTCTTCTGCAAGAGTCTTGTTCCATTTGCCACAATTCAATCAATGGGCATTAATGGAACATAAAAATAAGCTTATTTTGAAAGGCCTCCTGAAGTCACCTTTCTCTGAGGCTATTTCTCAGGAATCTTCTGACAAACCCGCCAAAAGACCTTCATCGAAGCTGAGATCCTTGGAGCCCAAGCAGAAGGCTCCAAAGTTATTAGATCCAAAGGTTCTATCAGAACAGACCTCTCCTCCTGGTTCCAAGACTCCCTCAACCACACAAATGGCAAGACTTCCACAGAGAAGAATAGACAGCCTCCATCATTATGTAAGAATTCTAATCAAGAAGTCAAAAGCTCCCACAAAACTAGTTCTTCTGGTGCTAGGGAAAATGGCTGCAGCTATCATGATGATTCTTCTAGCTTGCCTTCACATGAGGCTTCTCCAGTGGTTGTTTTTTGCTCAATGGTCAATCTTGGAACTCCCAGGGTCCCACAAGATTGTGATAACCGATGCCTGCAAAAAAGATCTTCAGTGGTGGTTTCACTCAAACTTAGTGTCTCAGGGCCATTTGTTCATTCCTCCTCATCCTCATCCGGTGACCACGGATGCTTCCCAGGTTGGGGGGGGGCATTTTCTAGGGAAGATATTTCAAGGCATCTGGCAAGAACATGAGGCTCATCTGCATATAAATATCCTAGAAATGAGAGGGGTGCTTTCAGCATTGCAAACATTTCAGGACTGTCTTCCTCTAGGAATGATAGCCATCCAGTCATACAACATGTCTGTAGTGTGGTATATAAACAAACAGGGGGAAACCAGATCTTACCGTCTTTGTCGAGAATCTCTCAGGGTCTGGCATTGGGTAATAGCCTCCAACCATTTTCTGATAGCAATGTATATCACGGGGAAGTCCAACGTCATTGCGGACAAACTGAGTGGAGCCATTATATGGCTGCACGAGTGGTCCCTCAACCAGAAAGTTGTGGAAGTGATCTTCCAGAAATGGGGCCAGCCTTGCTGCAACCTTTTTTTGCATCACCCAACAATGCCAAATGCAGCAACTACTTTACCCTGATCCCTCCCATGAGTGAGTCACTAATAGATGCACTTGTTCATGATTGGCCTCCGGGACTTCTTTATGCCTTTCCCCCGATTCCACTAATTCCAAAACTTTTGCAGAAAGTAAGTCTGTTGGAGACAACATTTATCCTAATTGCCCACTGCTGGCCTCATCAAATCTGGTTTCCTTTTCTTCAGCCTCATCTTCAGGACGAACCCTGGATTCTGGACCCAGTTCCAGACCTTCTGACACATCCGTCAAGGATGATTCATCCCAATCTGGGCTCCTTAAATTGACAGCTTGGCTGCCCCAGTTCCTTTAATTGCCAGGTTTCCATCTCTTTCCTCTTCAGTCAAGTATATTTTATTGTTGTCTCATAAGACATCTACTCAAAAATGTTACAAAAGCAAATGGGAAAGATTTGTTCTATGGGCCAACTGCAACAAAGTAGACCCTTTACAGCACTAGTTCACACTATTTTACAGTTTCTATCAGAGCTGTTTAATGACGGAGCAGCAGCAGCTACTATTAGAATTCAGCTAGCTGCAATTTCTAATTTCCATATAGGAGACAATGACCATCCTATCATGTCATACAGACTTTGCAAAGCATTTTTGAAGGGTACTACCATGTTAAAACCACCATATAAGCACCCAACACCTCCTTGGGATCTCTTATCTGATATAATTTTTTCCCCCTTTTGAACCATCAGCTACATGTGAGTTGAAATATCTTTCTTGGAAAACTCTTTTTTTGGTAGCTATTACTTCAGCCAAAAGAGTATCTGAGTTACAAGCCCTGTCCGCTAAGCCCCCATAGCTAGTCTTCCATAGTTAGTCTTGTTACACACTAACCTATCCTTTCTGCCCAAAGTCATGTCAGAAAGTAATCTTAACCAATCTATTGATCTTTCAGTTTTCTTTCCCAACTTTCAAAGTAAAGGACAGTATTCGCTTCATCTGTTAGATGTCCATAGACAGTTATGTTTTTATTTACATAGAACTTCTGAAATAAGAACATTGGATCAGCTTTTCGTCTCTTAAGCTGATACAAGAAAAGGTCAACCAGTTTCAAAAGTTACCCTAGCTAGATGGCTAACATTGTGCATATCCCACATTTACAATTCTAAGAACAGCCCTCTTTCTAATGTGGTTAAAGCTCATTCCACTAGTTCTGTAGCCACGTCTGCAGCTTTTCAGGCTAGATTACCACTGGATAGTATCTGCGCTGCAGCTACTTGGGTGAAACTTCATACTTTCATTTCTCATTACAAAGTGGATTTGGCCTCTAGGAGTAGAGCCTCCTTTGGTTCTATGGATCAGAGGAATGTTCTTCCATGAGCCACCCGAGAGTTTAGTTGTTTGGGACTGGGTCCCACCAGTGAGAATAAAGGGAAGATTGACAACATCACATAAAGATGTTATGTTCTTACCATAACATTCCACATGTGTTGTCCATATTGTCCTTTATTCTTACATCCCTCCCTCCTGCCCCCTGCCTAAACTTTTGGTAGACTGAATAGCACAATTGGAATTCAACAGGGCCAGAAGATATAACATGTTACTCTGATACTGATTTGTGTGTGTCTGTGTGTGTGTGTGTGTGTGTGTGTGTGTGTGTGTGTGTGTGTGTGTGTGTGTGTGTGTGTATGTATGCGTGTGTGTGTATATATATTTATATTGACATCTGTGCAGTGACAGAGACCTGGTTCAAAGCTCCAGAGAGCACCCCTGCATTACCAGGCTACAATTCATACCACACCTTTCGGACACCTAACCCAGAACGAAGCACTAAAGGCGGAGGCATGTTCATATTCATTAAGGATATCCACACATCCAGGCTAGTTGTACAGCATAATGCATCCGAGATTATCCAAGTGCAACTAACTCTGGGCAAGACCGCAATCCAAATTGTAGCTTGCTACAGACCCCCCACCATGCCCCAGGATTCCCACTCCTCATTTCTTGATACACTGGAAAGTATTAGGGTACAACCCAACACCCTAATAATGGGTGATTTCAACTACCCCACCATTAACTGGGAAAACTACTTATGTACCAACTCTTTTGCTAAACATTTTCTAGAATTCATAAATTCCAACGCCTTGGATCAACTTATTCACACCCCCACCAGGGGCAGCAATATCCTAGACCTGGTCATTACCAACATGGGAAATCAGTGTTCCACATCAGAGGTCAATTCCTTGTTGGTCAGATCCTACCAAAAGCTAATCAGCCTAGACATACACATCCCACCCCCACCCCCAATTAGGGAAACCATCGTAAAAAACTTCTCCAAAGCCAACTTCACACTTCTTAAGACAGAAGTGGCAAACTTCACGACACCCATGCAGACGGACAATAGAGGTATGACTGCCGAATCCTACACAAATGCACTTTATAAGCACTTACACAAGTGCATGGATCATGCTATCCCTAATAGAACCAAGATGTTATCCTCCAAAAAAGAAAGCCAATCTGGTGGTCCTGTGCCATAAACAAACTCTACAACAGAAGAAAGAAACTGTTGCAAAAAAGAGTAAAATCCCATGACTGGAGGAACTCCCTGGTCAACCTCAGTAAGAATCTGAGATCCCTCATAAAATCCTCCAAATCTAGTTACAAAAACAAAATTGCCACTGACTCTAAAGACAACCGCAAAGCATTCTATAGCTATGTCAAGAATCTAAATGGGAACACTCAGATCTGCTCTGAGTTACAGCGCAATGGCACTAAATATACAGACCCAACTGATATTGCCAACATCCTAGCAGATAGGTTCACTGCTAACTTTACTCCCCTCTCACCCACTAGAGGGCCAATCCCTATACTGGAAGAATGCAGAGTTCCTATAATCATGGCTGCACAGGTAAAAAATACACTCTCCAAAGCCAAGAACACAGCATCCATGGGACCTGACAATATCCCAGGCTGCGTTCTACATGAACTACAGAATGAACTGGCACCCTACCTAAGTACTATGTTCAATCATAGCCTCACCTCAGGCTTTGTACCCACTGAATGGCGCACCGTGACGGTTATCCCACTCCACAAAGGGGGATCCATGACGGACCCCAGGAACTACTGCCCCATTAGCCGCACAAGCCTGGTCTGCAAGGCCATGGAACGTATCATTGTGGAACTCATAAACAAAGACATTGGTAATCTCCAAACTCTGGACCCTACCCAGTTTGGATTTGTAAAAGGCAGATCATGTCTCCTAAACCTGATTGACTTCTTTGAAGCAGTCACCAAAGCCATAGATGAGGGTAAAATGGTTCACACAGCTTATCTAGATCTCACCAAGGCTTTCGACACCATCCCCCACTCTGGAATTATAGATAAGCTCACTAAACTAGGTATAAATCCCTGTGTCACAAGATGGGTTGCCAACTGGCTCACGGACAGAACCCACACTGTGAAAGTAGCGGATTCCAAATCCGACATCAGACCAGTGACAAGTGGAGTACCACAGGGTTCAGTCCTGGGTCCTCTCCTGTTTGGTATCTACTTCTCTGAAGTGCAGGCTAACACAGAAGGTCTTTGGCTAACAAAGTTTGCAGATGACTGCAAACTAGGGGCCATAATTGAAACTCCTAACGATGTGGACAAACTACAAAAGGGCCTCACTGAGACAGATACCTGGTGTCAAAGCCATGGCCTGAAGCTCAATGCCAAAAAGTGTATTGTCATCCCTTTGGTAAAAACTCTGTACCCATGAACTACCACATAGCTGGTAGTCTACTTAATGCTGAAAATGTGATGAGACCTTGGGACACAGGTGGACAGTAGTCTCTCCTTTGATAATCACATTGCCACAGTGGTCAGGAAATCCTTCTACGTGGCTCATCTCATCACAAAAGGATTCTCATCCAGAAAAAAAGAGGTCATTGTTCCCCTCTCCTCATCACTCATTAGACCCTTTATAGAGTACAACGCCCCTTTTGGTATGTACTTCACAAGACATCTACAACAACTGGAAAGACCACAGAAATACCTCACAAAGAGGATTACTGGCCTCAAACAGATGCCCTATGCAGACCGTCTTAAAAAACTACAGCTTTACTCCATCGTGTATCGCCTACTCAGGGGTGATCTCTGCCTAACATACAAAGCTATGTCAAACCCAGAGCTGTTGGACATGCTCCACTTAAAGAAATCCCAATCCCTCCAAGCTACATGCTCTAGGGATCTAAACCTTGTCACCACAATAAACAGAACATGCTGGAGGGATAGATTCCTGTCCCAGAGACTTCCCATACTCTGGAACAGACTACCTATCTATGTCAAACAGAGCTCCTCATTAGCACTCTTCAAGAAAAATCTTGATGAATGGATGGGAAATGGGAAATTCACCCCGAGGATCACTTCTGTGGCTCTGCTCGACAGGGGCACAGGAAAATAATTTTCTTGGGTGGCGAAAGCCAGGGTACATTTTTTGGCTAGGCTTGTATGGGCTCTAGGGCCAATAGCCTAGTACCTACCTATGAACCTATGAACCTATATATATATATATATATATATATATATATATATATATATATATATATATATATATATATATATTTATTTAGGGGCAAGAGTATTAACACAATCATATATATCTCAATTGGGAGTGCTGTATAAGTTTTTCTTCCATGGGCTGCTGGGAGCAAACAAGATCTGAGGTAATTGTGGGTTTGGATTATGGTTAAAGAATAGGGCCCACGAGATTTGGTGAAGACCTCGAGCTGGAGAAATTCGGAGATGGATCCGACGGATCAGATCCGACCCACCAGTGAGAATAAAGGACAAGATGGACAACATGCATGAAAAGTTATGGTAAGAACATAACTTCTTTTTTTTCTGTAGTAACAATGTTTGTCATAGATGTTAAAACCGGTCCACCATGTCCACCAGTTAAAATATGAGTGATATTATGTGTGTCTCAAAAACAGGAAGTAAAATAACTTTTACTCAGGAATAAAGACATATTCTCAGAGCTTTAGCAGCACAATATACAAACTATACCTGGTGAAAAAAAATTAATTTTAAATCATACTGGTATCAGAATCCTAATGCCAATCCATGAGGAAAAAACTTAACTTCTGAAATTTGGGGAATCCCCAAAAAAGTGATCAGTCTCATTGTACTGTTCACCAACCTGATGGGTATAGGTTTTGCCATGACTTCATAGAGTTAAATCATATATCTGAATTTGTGTCATATCCCATTTCCCAGTTGAAGAAAAATTATTGCTATATTGGGCAAAGCTAGATTTCTGTCCACTGTGATTCTCAACCACGACTACTGGCAAATTCCACTAGCCACAAAAGCTGAGGAAAATAGAGCATTTCCATTGTAGAGGACTGCATTTTTGGTTTACATGGAGCAGCCTTAGCACTGTAGATGTTGATGGACCAGAGTCTACAACCCCACACCAGATATGCAGCTGCCTACTTTGATGACACTTTACTATTCTTAGAAGACTTGGATGATGATTTTCCTCAAGTCCAAGACAGTTTTGGTTCTTTGTGCTGAGCCAGTCTGACATCATGAGTGATATTATGTGAGCTGAGAACAAATTAAACATGACAGAAGCCTGTTGCTTTGAATATATAACACTGGCAGAAGGATGGTGAAGCTGCAGGCTGAAATATGAGATACATAACTTGATCTACACCGACCCTAAAAAGGCATATTAAGTCTAGGAAGCTTTTATCACGTTTGCTCCTGATATATTGCCATTGCTTGCCCCTAACTGACCTAACCAAGGAAAAGACTATTTTGAAATTTCAATGGACAGAGGAAGCTGAATGAACTGTTATGAAACTAAACCGTTCTCTATGCTTGAAGCCTATGTTAATAGCTCCTAAGTTCTCCATACAGTTACTGATAGACATCAGTGCATTCAGTCTGATGATCTGTGTGATGGTGTCTCAGATGGTAGAGAGAAGGACCATCTCACTTGTTGCATCAGTCAAGCTCAGCAATGCTGAAAACACAATATGTTTAATACCAAGTCAGAGAAAACAGGCAAGTCTCAGTAACAAACAATTGCATTTTTGAAAATATAATTAACAGAAAAGCGCATATATATATATATATATATATATATATATATATATATATATATATATATATGTATATATATATATATATATATATATATATATATATATATATATATATATATATATATATATATATATATATATATATATATATATATATATATATATATATATATATATATATATATATACATATATATATATATATATATGTATGTATATATATATATATATATATATATATATATATATATATATATATATATATGTGTGTATATATATATATATATATATATATATATATATATATATATCAGACTGGATGCACTGATGTCTACCCACACTGATATCTGCCCACACTGTGAAAGTAGCAGACTCCAAATCTGACTTCAGACCAGTGACAAGTGGAACATGTCCAACAGCTCTGAGTTTGACATAGCTTTGTATGTTAGGCAGAGATCGCCTCTGAGTAGGTGATATGTGACGGAGTAAAGCTGGAGTTTTTTGAGACGGCCTGCGTAGGGCATGTGTTTGAGGTCAATAATCCTCTTTGTGAGGTATTTCTACGGCCTTTCCAGTTGTTGTAGATGTCTTGTGAGGTAGATACCAAAAGGGGCGTTATACTCTATAATGGGTCTAATGAGTGCTAAGTAGAGGGGAACAATGACCTCATTTTTCTTGGATGAAAACCCTTTTGTGATGAGGTGTGCCACATAGAAGGATTTCCTGACTACTGTGGCGATGTTATTATCAAAGGAGAGACTACTTTCCACCTCGGTCCCAAGGTCTCTTATCACACATTTGTCATTAAGTAGACTGCTGTTTATGTGGTAGTTCATGGGTACAGAGTATTTACCAAAGGGGATGACAATGCACTTTTTGGCACTGAGCTTGAGGCCATGCCTCTGACACCAAGCATCTGTCTCAGTGAGGCCCTTCTGTAGATGTCCACATCATTTGGAGACTCGGCTATAGTTCAATACATGCTATGAATTGAAATACAAATATAAGATAACAGTTGTGTCCTGTTTGAGTTGGTAAACATATTGACCTTAACTTTTCCTTAATTTGCATCTTTCTCCACATTTATTTAACTTTATTTTCCTTACTCTTACCCTATATCCTGTAGACCTTGCTTCTTCTGAACCAGTTTCCAGTTCCACCTCGTCTCATTCATCAGTTTCTGGGACA
Source organism: Protopterus annectens (assembly GCF_019279795.1). Taxonomy (NCBI): domain Eukaryota; kingdom Metazoa; phylum Chordata; order Ceratodontiformes; family Protopteridae; genus Protopterus; species Protopterus annectens. The sequence continues at coordinate 1,680,781,712 of NC_056741.1, forward strand.
CAGTGTTATTTTACAGCCTAATTCAATCTCATTTATTCAGATTTACATTTTCCAAGCGTTGTTAATTTTTATTTTCTGTCTGCTTCTTTACCACCTTTTGCTCATGTTTATTATTCTCTTTTTCTTTAACTTCAGTTTGTGCTTCATTATCTATGTTCTTGTCTTCATTTCCACTTTCATTCTCATCTTCAAAAATAACATTTACAAAATCTGTCAGTTAAACCATAAATTACCCTCCTTCCTACATTTTGTACATACAGAGTTGCAGTTTTTTATCAGATGACCATATTACCCATGCTGACCACATATTTTGTTAGGACAGTTGCATTTAAATGTATCATAGCCTTAAAAATATGCCTTTTACTTCTCCAATATGTCACACCCCTCTTTTTTCAATATGATTATGTTGGATAAATGCTGTATTATGTTATCATCAACATGGGAAAAAATGCCCTGTACATGGTCCATAGTTTCTTCTCATCATAAATTCTTTTGACATCACATACCCTTAGACACCAAAACTTAATCTATCTTCAGTCATTTCTGATGTCCTAAATTGCACTTAACAGTTTCCTCTTTAACTGTATAGTTTAAGTTGTAAAAGGTATATTAATTCCATGGCATGCAGAAGACTTTTTTTATCACATTCATTTATGGATTTTTCTACTAACAAAGTCTCAAGAGATATTTCATTTGCTAAATTAATTAATACCTTTGCATCATCTGCTTCAAAATCTAGGGCTAAACATTCTTATTTCACATGCCATACCTATTAATTGCCGATGCTTTATTTGCTTTTTATTCTTACCAACAGCTTTCTGGTTAACCCTGTTTCATCTCACCATCTTTCCTTCTGTGCACCATTTCTTGCATACTGGTGCTGCATACAACCCTCCTTCTGATATAACAGTTCCTTTCCCAGTTCTGGCCATGGACATCCGGATAGTCCGCATAGAAGTGCTTCAGTACATAGTTGCTTGTTGCCCTGCCAGAGTGCACACTTTTAGAATCAGCTATTGAACAAGAATGCCTCTCCTTGCCACGTTAACTTTCTAGATTCTAACACAAGCATTTCTTGGAACTGTGTGCATCCTCTAGATTCATCAACTGTTTTAATTTTTTCACTTTCCTTTGCTGCAGCATGAAACACTGCCTTACCACTTCTCTCAACAGACGCTCATTATGATGTTTGATCTTCATGTATTAAATCTATAAGGAGTGTTTTATGGACCATCTTCCATAACGTCTGTTGTTTTTACATGAGCATTTTCTCCACTGAAATACTGCTTTGCTCCCTCACATTTCTGTGAGTTCCATTGATAGTCTTATGACTATATCTCGTGTTCAAAATGAATGGGAATTTCCCCAGTGCTTTGGCTAAATTTTCCCTAATCAGTATGAATACTACTTTAGGTTTTCTCTGAAAGCAAGGCCATTAGTGGGACCAATCTAGTCAACAAAATGTATATAAATAAATCAGACTAAAAAATAAATGTATTTGATGGTGGAATGAGTTGAATGAGTTATAGTAGCTATGCAGCTTAAGGGCCACTCCATTATTTTGATGGTGCATTGAGATTGTAGCTCTATCTACTGTCAGTGAAATTAAATTTTGTTAAGTTCCATAAGGTAAGCAATCAATGAGCTAACGTCATTCTGATTTAGTGAATATGTTTTATTTTATAAGCAACTACAAGTTCTGTAATTGGACAACCTGTAAAATAGTTTAATTTCAGCATCAATAGCAATGGCTTGTTTGTTACACACTGAGAGTGATTCACCTAAGGCTATGTGTAGTGAGACAGTCATTGTTTAGCACTGCATCAGTCCCTTGTAAAGTGTCATAACTTTGTATCAACATTTTTACAGAAAGAAATATGCTTTCACATGACATTTGTCTATTATGTCGGCTGGTCTAAGCTGTCATGCACTGCCTTGTCAGGGCTCAAGTAATACCTGGATGAGGATACTGTTTAGTGCAATTGCTAATTTAACCACATAAATTACTTGCATGTCTGCATCTTAGATTAGCTTTCTTTCCTTGGGTTTCTCTAGGGTTTTGTCATGATATCGCATTCTACTTATTCTGTCATGAGAAGTTGACACCCTAGAACTCCTGTTAACATAAATAGTTATACCTTAAGAAAAAAAAAACTTATACTTGTATCACTTTTTTGTGAACTATCTGTTTTACAAACTGTTTTACTTCCTGATGAAAGTGGAGTGTAATTTCTTGGAAATTTGGTTTGTTATAAACTGGCAGACTAATTCTTGTATTTACCACCAGATTCTGTTTTTCATGGTTTTCTGTGTCATTTAGCACATGAATTGCATTTCTAAGAGTGACCTATATGTTTGTTTTGCTGCATTTTAAATAACATTTATGCATTGTTTACACTTCCAAAACAAGCAGCAACTGAAATGTAGTAGTAATAGCACTATGTTTCGTCACTTTCTTGTTACGTGAAATTGTATGTCACCCTCTTATTTGATGATGCAAAATTACATTTGTACGACAGCATGAATTTATGCCTCAATTACCTTCCCAAGAGCACAAATTTATACACAAGTAGTATCTAACTGCTGTGATTTTGGACTCTGTGCTATGATTTTTCATGATCTCTGCTAAGAGTTTGAGAGCTGATAGATTCAACGGCATTGCCATAACATTAGCTTCATATAATAACACCACTTCTGGACATTTAGTAGCATGGTCACTTACGGCTAGTATGTAATGATGCTCATTACTAGATATTACAGGTGGCCCATAATGTCCATTGCAATACTTTCATACTTTCACAGGGTACTTCTATGATAGGCATTAGGATTACACATCTTTTATAAGAAGTCTTAGGATGCAGTTTTTTGGTATTTTTAGCAAGAAGCACAGAAATTCTATGTCTACAATCTAGCTAATATTCTTGCTTTAGTTTTGTTCTTCCCCGGGTGATCTCCTAATATGTGACTGTGGGCTGGATTCATTACTGTTGTTCTATAAGGTTTTGGTACTAGTAAATTGATAAAATATATATAATCACTTTCTTGGATTATTCTTTATCAGAAGTAATTTTGAAACTTAGAGTAGGTGTGAGAAATCTTGTTCACTATTTTCCTCTATAGCTCTAGTTACATTTTGTCCAACTTAAAGTATCATGTTCCCACTGCACCTTCTCGAAGTGTAAGTGACTAGTCTGTAAATCCACAAACTCAGGATTGCTTTCTTCAGTAATCTTCATCAAGGGGGAAGTTGTGGTGTCTTCCTTCCAGAACACTGGCACTGAGCTTCTTCTGCATCTTTCCTTGCAAATAGTATTTGTAAACAAAAAAGAAATCTGCTTTAGAGCAGGCCACTTGAGTGCTCTCATTGGTGGATGTCTCATTTTCTTTTCCTTCTGTATGCTGACTAAACACTATAGAGAGTATCTTATAACATGCCTTGTTTACCCCATTCGTATACTAGATGGGTGATCAATCTCTGATGAGTGTCACTGCCTTGCTTACCCCATTCATATACTAGATGGGTGATCAATCTCTGATGAGTGTCACTGCCTTGCTTACCCCATTCATATACTAGATGGGTGCATCAATCTCTGATGAGTGTCACTGCCTTGCTTACCCCATTCATATACTGGATGGGTGCATCAATCTCTGATGAGTGTCACTGCCTTGCTTACCCCATTCATATACTAGATGGGTGATCAATCTCTGATGAGTGTCACTGCCTTACTTACCCCATTCTCATATTTGATGGGTGATCAATCTCTGATGAGTGTCACTGCCTTGCTTACCCCATTCATGTACTAGATGGGTGCATCAGTCTGTGATTAGTGTCACTGCCTTGCTTACCTCATTCATATACTAGATGGGTGCATCAATCTCTGATGAGTGTCACTGCCTTGCTTACCCCATTCATATACTAGATGGGTGCATCAATCTCTGATGAGTGTCACAGCCTTGCGTACCCCACTCATATACTAGATGGGTGCATCAATCTCTGATAAGTGTCACAGCCTTGCGTACCCCACTCATATACTAGATGGGTGCATCAATCTCTGATGAGTGTCACTGCCTTGCTTACCCCATTCATATACTAGATGGGTGATCAATCTCTGATGAGTGTCACTGCCTTGCTTACACCATTCATATACTGGATGGGTGCTTCAATGTCTGATGAGTGTCACTGCCTTGCTTACCCTATTCATATACTAGATGGGTGATCAATCTCTGATGAGTGTCACTGCCTTGCTTACCCCATTCATATACTAGATGGGTGCATCAATCTCTGATGAGTGTCACTGCCTTGCTTACCCCATTCATATACTAGAATGATCAGTCTCTGATGAGTGTCACTGCCTTGCTTACCCCATTCATATACTAGATGGGTGCATCAATCTCTGATAAGTGTCACAGCCTTGCATACCCCACTCATATACTAGATGGGTGCATCAATCTCTGATGAGTGTCACTGCCTTGCTTACCCCATTGATGTACTAGATGGGTGATCAATCTCTGTTGAGTGCCACTGCTTTGCTTACCCCATTCATATACTAGATGGGTGATCAATCTCTAAGTGTCACTGCCTTCCTTACCCCATTCATGACTTTATAAAATAAGACCCACCACCCTGGCTGCCGACATCCTCCCAGCAGACTATCTGCAAAAGGCTGCTGACACCATAGCACACCCCGTCTCAATCTTGATCAACAGAACTATATCTGAAGCTACTGTACCCACTATATGGAAAATCTCCCATGTCATACCTCTAAGGAGGCAGTTCCACTGAACTGTCAAACTTTAGACCCATAGCTATTCTGTCACCTCTAGCTAAAATTATGGAGAAGTGTGTACACATACAGCTCATGCACTACCTCACACAGAACAAGCTGTTATCCAACTTTCAGCATGGCTTTAAGCCACACCACAGTACTACTTTTGCCCACCTCTCTTTCTCTAACGACATTAACCACAACCACAATAATAACAAACTATCCTCAGCACTCTTTATAGATCTACCCAAGGCTTTTGACATGGTTGACCACAAAATGTTTATAAATATCTTGAAGGCCTTCTCCTTAAACAACCATGCACTCCAATGGTTTCAATCCTACCTGAAGGGCAGGCAACAGGTGTCGTATGGCAGGACAAGCTATCATCTCACCTACCCATCACATTAGGAGTCCCCAGGGCTCAATACTAGGACCCCTTGTTTTCTCCATCTTTATCAACGATCTTCATTCAGTCATCCCAGATGCTACCTGCATTCACTGTGTGGATGACTCCACCTTGATTTGTTCTGACACCTCACCAGCTACTTTATTCACATTATCCCAAAATACCTTCAATACAGTGGAAACATGGCTCTACAATCAACATCTAATCCTAAACTCCAACAAAACTAAGCTGCTCCTCTTCTCCCCCACATGCAGGACCCCCCTGCCATCCTTCAGCATAACAGCTAACAATGACACTATCATCTCCCCAGAAGCCCAAACTAAACTGCTGGGTGTCATAGTTGATAACAACCTGAAGTATGATGCGCATATCAATCAAACTATCAAAACCATTAATACAAAACTTGGCTCTCTTTACAGAATCAAAGCTTTCCTTACCCTGCTTGCTAGAACTGCAATTGCCTGTTCCCATCTACTATCAACTCTTCTCTATGCCTCACCTCTATTTTTCAGCTTAAACAAAACAGATCTTAATAAACTGCTATAACCACAATGCCAGATTTGCTACTGGCACAGCCTACCGGACACACCACTGTCACAACCTAAATCGCCTAGGATGGCTTGAACCGCCAAGCCTACTGTAGTTCAACCAGCTAATAGTGGCACATAAATTCCTTTACCAACCAAAAAATACACCTCAACTAAAAAATATTATCAGCCCCTAAACCAGCACCCAGCCACTGCAATCATCCACTAGACTCCTAGTTCAAACATACAAATCCATCTTCTCAGCTGGGGACTCTCTGTTTGCCAACTCTGTTGGTAAAACATGGAACAGAGTCCCAGCTGACTAGACCCTAGAACTCTCATGAACTCAATTAAAAAAAAAACTCAAGAAGTACTTCAAAACTCATTGGTTATGTCCTTGCATTAACCCCGACTAGTGACCTCTCTATTTCTTAGGTGCCTTACCTTCAACTACTTCATTTTCTGCCACTCCATTTTAGGAAGGGTCAATTGTATAACTGCTGCTCAGTGTGGCTTAAACCTGAATGTCATGTTACGTATATATACCTTTGAAAATAATGTTATGTTTTGTGAAGTATTTTATAAAAAGTTAGTACAATATGTGCCAAATGCTGGTATTGCTTATGACTATAATCGGCTTTAAACTAGCATTTACTAACTGTTCAATGTGTATTATTATCGTGGAGCTTTTCTCCAGGGGCCTCTGCTGAAAATAGACATGTATCCATTCGGACTATCCTGGTCAAAAAATAAAATAAATAAAATAAAAATAAAATATACTAGATGGGTGATCAATCTCTGATGAGTGTCACTGCCTTGTTTACCCCATTCATATACTAGATGGGTGCATCAATCTCTGATGAGTGTCACTGCCTTGCTTACCACATTCATATACTAGATGGGTGCATCAATCTCTGATGAGTGTCACTGCCTTGCTTACCCCATTCATATACTAGATGGGTGCATCAATCTCTGATGAGTGTCACTGCCTTGTTTACCCCATTCATATACTAGATGGGTGATCAGTCTCTGATGAGTGTCACTGCCTTGCTTACCCCATTCATATACTAGATGGGTGATCAATCTCTGATGAGTGTCACTGCCTTGCTTACCCCATTCATATACTAGATGGGTGATCAATCTCTGATGAGTGTCACTGCCTTGCTTACCCCATTCATATACTAGATGGGTGATCAATCTCTGATGAGTGTCACTGCCTTGCTTACCCCATTCATATACTAGATGGGTGATCAATCTCTGATGAGTGTCACTGCCTTGCTTACCCCATTCATATACTAGATGGGTGATCAATCTCTGATGAGTGTCACTGCCTTGCTTACCCCATTCATATACTAGATGGGTGATCAATCTCTGATGAGTGTCACTGCCTTGCTTACCCCATTCATATACTAGATGGGTGATCAATCTCTGATGAGTGTCACTGCCTTGCTTACCCCATTCATATACTAGATGGGTGATCAATCTCTGATGAGTGTCACTGCCTTGCTTACCCCATTCATATACTAGATGGGTGATCAATCTCTGATGAGTGTCACTGCCTTGCTTACCCCATTCATATACTAGATGGGTGCATCAATCTCTGATGAGTGTCACTGCCTTGCTTACCCCATTCATATACTAGATGGGTGATCAATCTCTGATGAGTGTCACTGCCTTGCTTACCCCATTCATATACTAGATGGGTGATCAATCTCTGATGAGTGTCACTGCCTTGCTTACCCCATTCATATACTAGATGGGTGCATCAATCTCTGATGAGTGTCACTGCCTTGCTTACCCCATTCATATACTAGATGGGTGATCAATCTCTGATGAGTGTCACTGCCTTGCTTACCCCATTCATATACTAGATGGGTGATCAATCTCTGATGAGTGTCACTGCCTTGCTTACCCCATTCATATACTAGATGGGTGATCAATCTCTGATGAGTGTCACTGCCTTGCTTACCCCATTCATATACTAGATGGGTGATCAATCTCTGATGAGTGTCACTGCCTTGCTTACCCCATTCATATACTAGATGGGTGATCAATCTCTGATGAGTGTCACTGCCTTGCTTACCCCATTCATATACTAGATGGGTGCATCAATCTCTGATGAGTGTCACTGCCTTGCTTACCCCATTCATATACTAGATGGGTGATCAATCTCTGATGAGTGTCACTGCCTTGCTTACCCCATTCATATACTAGATGGGTGATCAATCTCTGATGAGTGTCACTGCCTTGCTTACCCCATTCATATACTAGATGGGTGATCAATCTCTGATGAGTGTCACTGCCTTGCTTACCCCATTCATATACTAGATGGGTGATCAATCTCTGATGAGTGTCACTGCCTTGCTTACCCCATTCATATACTAGATGGGTGATCAATCTCTGATGAGTGTCACTGCCTTGCTTACCCCATTCATATACTAGATGGGTGATCAATCTCTGATGAGTGTCACTGCCTTGCTTACCCCATTCATATACTAGATGGGTGATCAATCTCTGATGAGTGTCACTGCCTTGCTTACCCCATTCATATACTAGATGGGTGATCAATCTCTGATGAGTGTCACTGCCTTGCTTACCCCATTCATATACTAGATGGGTGATCAATCTCTGATGAGTGTCACTGCCTTGCTTACCCCATTCATATACTAGATGGGTGATCAATCTCTGATGAGTGTCACTGCCTTGCTTACCCCATTCATATACTAGATGGGTGATCAATCTCTGATGAGTGTCACTGCCTTGCTTACCCCATTCATATACTAGATGGGTGATCAATCTCTGATGAGTGTCACTGCCTTGCTTACCCCATTCATATACTAGATGGGTGCATCAATCTCTGATGAGTGTCACTGCCTTGCTTACCCCATTCATATACTAGATGGGTGATCAATCTCTGATGAGTGTCACTGCCTTGCTTACCCCATTCATATACTAGATGGGTGATCAATCTCTGATGAGTGTCACTGCCTTGCTTACCCCATTCATATACTAGATGGGTGATCAATCTCTGATGAGTGTCACTGCCTTGCTTACCCCATTCATATACTAGATGGGTGATCAATCTCTGATGAGTGTCACTGCCTTGCTTACCCCATTCATATACTAGATGGGTGATCAATCTCTGATGAGTGTCACTGCCTTGCTTACCCCATTCATATACTAGATGGGTGATCAATCTCTGATGAGTGTCACTGCCTTGCTTACCCCATTCATATACTAGATGGGTGATCAATCTCTGATGAGTGTCACTGCCTTGCTTACCCCATTCATATACTAGATGGGTGATCAATCTCTGATGAGTGTCACTGCCTTGCTTACCCCATTCATATACTAGATGGGTGCATCAATCTCTGATGAGTGTCACTGCCTTGTTTACCCCATTCATATACTAGATGGGTGATCAATCTCTGATGAGTGTCACTGCCTTGCTTACCCCATTCATATACTAGATGGGTGATCAATCTCTGATGAGTGTCACTGCCTTGCTTACCCCATTCATATACTAGATGGGTGCATCAATCTCTGATGAGTGTCACTGCCTTGCTTACCCCATTCATATACTAGATGGGTGCATCAATCTCTGATGAGTGTCACTGCCTTGCTTACCCCATTCATATACTAGATGGGTGATCAATCTCTGATGAGTGTCACTGCCTTGCTTACCCCATTCATATACTAGATGGGTGATCAATCTCTGATGAGTGTCACTGCCTTGCTTACCCCATTCATATACTAGATGGGTGCATCAATCTCTGATGAGTGTCACTGCCTTGCTTACCCCATTCATATACTAGATGGGTGCATCAATCTCTGATGAGTGTCACTGCCTTGCTTACCCCATTCATATACTAGATGGGTGATCAATCTCTGATGAGTGTCACTGCCTTGCTTACCCCATTCATATACTAGATGGGTGATCAATCTCTGATGAGTGTCACTGCCTTGCTTACCCCATTCATATACTAGATGGGTGATCAATCTCTGATGAGTGTCACTGCCTTGCTTACCCCATTCATATACTAGATGGGTGATCAATCTCTGATGAGTGTCACTGCCTTGCTTACCCCATTCATATACTAGATGGGTGATCAATCTCTGATGAGTGTCACTGCCTTGCTTACCCCATTCATATACTAGATGGGTGATCAATCTCTGATGAGTGTCACTGCCTTGCTTACCCCATTCATATACTAGATGGGTGATCAATCTCTGATGAGTGTCACTGCCTTGCTTACCCCATTCATATACTAGATGGGTGATCAATCTCTGATGAGTGTCACTGCCTTGCTTACCCCATTCATATACTAGATGGGTGATCAATCTCTGATGAGTGTCACTGCCTTGCTTACCCCATTCATATACTAGATGGGTGATCAATCTCTGATGAGTGTCACTGCCTTGCTTACCCCATTCATATACTAGATGGGTGATCAATCTCTGATGAGTGTCACTGCCTTGCTTACCCCATTCATATACTAGATGGGTGATCAATCTCTGATGAGTGTCACTGCCTTGTTTACCCCATTCATATACTAGATGGGTGATCAATCTCTGATGAGTGTCACTGCCTTGCTTACCCCATTCATATACTAGATGGGTGCATCAATCTCTGATGAGTGTCACTGCCTTGCTTACCCCATTCATATACTAGATGGGTGATCAATCTCTGATGAGTGTCACTGCCTTGCTTACCCCATTCATATACTAGATGGGTGATCAATCTCTGATGAGTGTCACTGCCTTGCTTACCCCATTCATATACTAGATGGGTGATCAATCTCTGATGAGTGTCACTGCCTTGCTTACCCCATTCATATACTAGATGGGTGCATCAATCTCTGATGAGTGTCACTGCCTTGCTTACCCCATTCATATACTAGATGGGTGCATCAATCTCTGATGAGTGTCACTGCCTTGCTTACCCCATTCATATACTAGATGGGTGCATCAATCTCTGATGAGTGTCACTGCCTTGCTTACCCCATTCATATACTAGATGGGTGATCAATCTCTGATGAGTGTCACTGCCTTGCTTACCCCATTCATATACTAGATGGGTGATCAATCTCTGATGAGTGTCACTGCCTTGCTTACCCCATTCATATACTAGATGGGTGATCAATCTCTGATGAGTGTCACTGCCTTGCTTACCCCATTCATATACTAGATGGGTGATCAATCTCTGATGAGTGTCACTGCCTTGCTTACCCCATTCATATACTAGATGGGTGATCAATCTCTGATGAGTGTCACTGCCTTGCTTACCCCATTCATATACTAGATGGGTGATCAATCTCTGATGAGTGTCACTGCCTTGCTTACCCCATTCATATACTAGATGGGTGATCAATCTCTGATGAGTGTCACTGCCTTGCTTACCCCATTCATATACTAGATGGGTGATCAATCTCTGATGAGTGTCACTGCCTTGCTTACCCCATTCATATACTAGATGGGTGATCAATCTCTGATGAGTGTCACTGCCTTGCTTACCCCATTCATATACTAGATGGGTGATCAATCTCTGATGAGTGTCACTGCCTTGCTTACCCCATTCATATACTAGATGGGTGCATCAATCTCTGATGAGTGTCACTGCCTTGCTTACCCCATTCATATACTAGATGGGTGATCAATCTCTGATGAGTGTCACTGCCTTGCTTACCCCATTCATATACTAGATGGGTGCATCAATCTCTGATGAGTGTCACTGCCTTGCTTACCCCATTCATATACTAGATGGGTGCATCAATCTCTGATGAGTGTCACTGCCTTGCTTACCCCATTCATATACTAGATGGGTGCATCAATCTCTGATGAGTGTCACTGCCTTGCTTACCCCATTCATATACTAGATGGGTGATCAATCTCTGATGAGTGTCACTGCCTTGCTTACCCCATTCATATACTAGATGGGTGATCAATCTCTGATGAGTGTCACTGCCTTGCTTACCCCATTCATATACTAGATGGGTGATCAATCTCTGATGAGTGTCACTGCCTTGCTTACCCCATTCATATACTAGATGGGTGATCAATCTCTGATGAGTGTCACTGCCTTGCTTACCCCATTCATATACTAGATGGGTGCATCAATCTCTGATGAGTGTCACTGCCTTGCTTACCCCATTCATATACTAGATGGGTGATCAATCTCTGATGAGTGTCACTGCCTTGCTTACCCCATTCATATACTAGATGGGTGATCAATCTCTGATGAGTGTCACTGCCTTGCTTACCCCATTCATATACTAGATGGGTGATCAATCTCTGATGAGTGTCACTGCCTTGCTTACCCCATTCATATACTAGATGGGTGATCAATCTCTGATGAGTGTCACTGCCTTGCTTACCCCATTCATATACTAGATGGGTGATCAATCTCTGATGAGTGTCACTGCCTTGCTTACCCCATTCATATACTAGATGGGTGATCAATCTCTGATGAGTGTCACTGCCTTGCTTACCCCATTCATATACTAGATGGGTGATCAATCTCTGATGAGTGTCACTGCCTTGCTTACCCCATTCATATACTAGATGGGTGCATCAATCTCTGATGAGTGTCACTGCCTTGCTTACCCCATTCATATACTAGATGGGTGATCAATCTCTGATGAGTGTCACTGCCTTGCTTACCCCATTCATATACTAGATGGGTGCATCAATCTCTGATGAGTGTCACTGCCTTGCTTACCCCATTCATATACTAGATGGGTGCATCAATCTCTGATGAGTGTCACTGCCTTGCTTACCCCATTCATATACTAGATGGGTGATCAATCTCTGATGAGTGTCACTGCCTTGCTTACCCCATTCATATACTAGATGGGTGATCAATCTCTGATGAGTGTCACTGCCTTGCTTACCCCATTCATATACTAGATGGGTGATCAATCTCTGATGAGTGTCACTGCCTTGCTTACCCCATTCATATACTAGATGGGTGATCAATCTCTGATGAGTGTCACTGCCTTGCTTACCCCATTCATATACTAGATGGGTGATCAATCTCTGATGAGTGTCACTGCCTTGCTTACCCCATTCATATACTAGATGGGTGATCAATCTCTGATGAGTGTCACTGCCTTGCTTACCCCATTCATATACTAGATGGGTGATCAATCTCTGATGAGTGTCACTGCCTTGCTTACCCCATTCATATACTAGATGGGTGATCAATCTCTGATGAGTGTCACTGCCTTGCTTACCCCATTCATATACTAGATGGGTGATCAATCTCTGATGAGTGTCACTGCCTTGCTTACCCCATTCATATACTAGATGGGTGATCAATCTCTGATGAGTGTCACTGCCTTGCTTACCCCATTCATATACTAGATGGGTGCATCAATCTCTGATGAGTGTCACTGCCTTGCTTACCCCATTCATATACTAGATGGGTGATCAATCTCTGATGAGTGTCACTGCCTTGCTTACCCCATTCATATACTAGATGGGTGCATCAATCTCTGATGAGTGTCACTGCCTTGCTTACCCCATTCATATACTAGATGGGTGCATCAATCTCTGATGAGTGTCACTGCCTTGCTTACCCCATTCATATACTAGATGGGTGCATCAATCTCTGATGAGTGTCACTGCCTTGCTTACCCCATTCATATACTAGATGGGTGATCAATCTCTGATGAGTGTCACTGCCTTGCTTACCCCATTCATATACTAGATGGGTGCATCAATCTCTGATGAGTGTCACTGCCTTGCTTACCCCATTCATATACTAGATGGGTGATCAATCTCTGATGAGTGTCACTGCCTTGCTTACCCCATTCATATACTAGATGGGTGCATCAATCTCTGATGAGTGTCACTGCCTTGCTTACCCCATTCATATACTAGATGGGTGATCAATCTCTGATGAGTGTCACTGCCTTGCTTACCCCATTCATATACTAGATGGGTGATCAATCTCTGATGAGTGTCACTGCCTTGCTTACCCCATTCATATACTAGATGGGTGATCAATCTCTGATGAGTGTCACTGCCTTGCTTACCCCATTCATATACTAGATGGGTGATCAATCTCTGATGAGTGTCACTGCCTTGCTTACCCCATTCATATACTAGATGGGTGATCAATCTCTGATGAGTGTCACTGCCTTGCTTACCCCATTCATATACTAGATGGGTGCATCAATCTCTGATGAGTGTCACTGCCTTGCTTACCCCATTCATATACTAGATGGGTGCATCAATCTCTGATGAGTGTCACTGCCTTGCTTACCCCATTCATATACTAGATGGGTGCATCAATCTCTGATGAGTGTCACTGCCTTGCTTACCCCATTCATATACTAGATGGGTGCATCAATCTCTGATGAGTGTCACTGCCTTGTTTACCCCATTCATATACTAGATGGGTGATCAGTCTCTGATGAGTGTCACTGCCTTGCTTACCCCATTCATATACTAGATGGGTGCATCAATCTCTGATGAGTGTCACTGCCTTGCTTACCCCATTCATATACTAGATGGGTGATCAATCTCTGATGAGTGTCACTGCCTTGCTTACCCCATTCATATACTAGATGGGTGATCAATCTCTGATGAGTGTCACTGCCTTGCTTACCCCATTCATATACTAGATGGGTGATCAATCTCTGATGAGTGTCACTGCCTTGCTTACCCCATTCATATACTAGATGGGTGCATCAATCTCTGATGAGTGTCACTGCCTTGCTTACCCCATTCATATACTAGATGGGTGATCAATCTCTGATGAGTGTCACTGCCTTGCTTACCCCATTCATATACTAGATGGGTGATCAATCTCTGATGAGTGTCACTGCCTTGCTTACCCCATTCATATACTAGATGGGTGATCAATCTCTGATGAGTGTCACTGCCTTGCTTACCCCATTCATATACTAGATGGGTGATCAATCTCTGATGAGTGTCACTGCCTTGCTTACCCCATTCATATACTAGATGGGTGATCAATCTCTGATGAGTGTCACTGCCTTGCTTACCCCATTCATATACTAGATGGGTGATCAATCTCTGATGAGTGTCACTGCCTTGCTTACCCCATTCATATACTAGATGGGTGATCAATCTCTGATGAGTGTCACTGCCTTGCTTACCCCATTCATATACTAGATGGGTGATCAATCTCTGATGAGTGTCACTGCCTTGCTTACCCCATTCATATACTAGATGGGTGCATCAATCTCTGATGAGTGTCACTGCCTTGCTTACCCCATTCATATACTAGATGGGTGATCAATCTCTGATGAGTGTCACTGCCTTGCTTACCCCATTCATATACTAGATGGGTGCATCAATCTCTGATGAGTGTCACTGCCTTGCTTACCCCATTCATATACTAGATGGGTGCATCAATCTCTGATGAGTGTCACTGCCTTGCTTACCCCATTCATATACTAGATGGGTGATCAATCTCTGATGAGTGTCACTGCCTTGCTTACCCCATTCATATACTAGATGGGTGATCAATCTCTGATGAGTGTCACTGCCTTGCTTACCCCATTCATATACTAGATGGGTGATCAATCTCTGATGAGTGTCACTGCCTTGCTTACCCCATTCATATACTAGATGGGTGATCAATCTCTGATGAGTGTCACTGCCTTGCTTACCCCATTCATATACTAGATGGGTGATCAATCTCTGATGAGTGTCACTGCCTTGCTTACCCCATTCATATACTAGATGGGTGCATCAATCTCTGATGAGTGTCACTGCCTTGCTTACCCCATTCATATACTAGATGGGTGATCAATCTCTGATGAGTGTCACTGCCTTGCTTACCCCATTCATATACTAGATGGGTGATCAATCTCTGATGAGTGTCACTGCCTTGCTTACCCCATTCATATACTAGATGGGTGATCAATCTCTGATGAGTGTCACTGCCTTGCTTACCCCATTCATATACTAGATGGGTGCATCAATCTCTGATGAGTGTCACTGCCTTGCTTACCCCATTCATATACTAGATGGGTGATCAATCTCTGATGAGTGTCACTGCCTTGCTTACCCCATTCATATACTAGATGGGTGATCAATCTCTGATGAGTGTCACTGCCTTGCTTACCCCATTCATATACTAGATGGGTGATCAATCTCTGATGAGTGTCACTGCCTTGCTTACCCCATTCATATACTAGATGGGTGATCAATCTCTGATGAGTGTCACTGCCTTGCTTACCCCATTCATATACTAGATGGGTGATCAATCTCTGATGAGTGTCACTGCCTTGCTTACCCCATTCATATACTAGATGGGTGCATCAATCTCTGATGAGTGTCACTGCCTTGCTTACCCCATTCATATACTAGATGGGTGATCAATCTCTGATGAGTGTCACTGCCTTGCTTACCCCATTCATATACTAGATGGGTGATCAATCTCTGATGAGTGTCACTGCCTTGTTTACCCCATTCATATACTAGATGGGTGCATCAATCTCTGATGAGTGTCACTGCCTTGCTTACCCCATTCATATACTAGATGGGTGATCAATCTCTGATGAGTGTCACTGCCTTGTTTACCCCATTCATATACTAGATGGGTGATCAATCTCTGATGAGTGTCACTGCCTTGCTTACCCCATTCATATACTAGATGGGTGATCAATCTCTGATGAGTGTCACTGCCTTGCTTACCCCATTCATATACTAGATGGGTGATCAATCTCTGATGAGTGTCACTGCCTTGCTTACCCCATTCATATACTAGATGGGTGCATCAATCTCTGATGAGTGTCACTGCCTTGCTTACCCCATTCATATACTAGATGGGTGATCAATCTCTGATGAGTGTCACTGCCTTGCTTACCCCATTCATATACTAGATGGGTGATCAATCTCTGATGAGTGTCACTGCCTTGCTTACCCCATTCATATACTAGATGGGTGATCAATCTCTGATGAGTGTCACTGCCTTGCTTACCCCATTCATATACTAGATGGGTGATCAATCTCTGATGAGTGTCACTGCCTTGCTTACCCCATTCATATACTAGATGGGTGATCAATCTCTGATGAGTGTCACTGCCTTGCTTACCCCATTCATATACTAGATGGGTGATCAATCTCTGATGAGTGTCACTGCCTTGCTTACCCCATTCATATACTAGATGGGTGCATCAATCTCTGATGAGTGTCACTGCCTTGCTTACCCCATTCATATACTAGATGGGTGATCAATCTCTGATGAGTGTCACTGCCTTGCTTACCCCATTCATATACTAGATGGGTGATCAATCTCTGATGAGTGTCACTGCCTTGCTTACCCCATTCATATACTAGATGGGTGCATCAATCTCTGATGAGTGTCACTGCCTTGCTTACCCCATTCATATACTAGATGGGTGATCAATCTCTGATGAGTGTCACTGCCTTGTTTACCCCATTCATATACTAGATGGGTGCATCAATCTCTGATGAGTGTCACTGCCTTGCTTACCCCATTCATATACTAGATGGGTGATCAATCTCTGATGAGTGTCACTGCCTTGCTTACCCCATTCATATACTAGATGGGTGATCAATCTCTGATGAGTGTCACTGCCTTGCTTACCCCATTCATATACTAGATGGGTGATCAATCTCTGATGAGTGTCACTGCCTTGCTTACCCCATTCATATACTAGATGGGTGATCAATCTCTGATGAGTGTCACTGCCTTGCTTACCCCATTCATATACTAGATGGGTGCATCAATCTCTGATGAGTGTCACTGCCTTGCTTACCCCATTCATATACTAGATGGGTGCATCAATCTCTGATGAGTGTCACTGCCTTGCTTACCCCATTCATATACTAGATGGGTGATCAATCTCTGATGAGTGTCACTGCCTTGCTTACCCCATTCATATACTAGATGGGTGATCAATCTCTGATGAGTGTCACTGCCTTGTTTACCCCATTCATATACTAGATGGGTGATCAATCTCTGATGAGTGTCACTGCCTTGCTTACCCCATTCATATACTAGATGGGTGCATCAATCTCTGATGAGTGTCACTGCCTTGCTTACCCCATTCATATACTAGATGGGTGATCAATCTCTGATGAGTGTCACTGCCTTGCTTACCCCATTCATATACTAGATGGGTGTTCAATCTCTGATGAGTGTCACTGCCTTGCTTACCCCATTCATATACTAGATGGGTGATCAATCTCTGATGAGTGTCACTGCCTTGCTTACCCCATTCATATACTAGATGGGTGATCAATCTCTGATGAGTGTCACTGCCTTGTTTACCCCATTCATATACTAGATGGGTGATCAATCTCTGATGAGTGTCACTGCCTTGTTTACCCCATTCATATACTAGATGGGTGATCAATCTCTGATGAGTGTCACTGCCTTGCTTACCCCATTCATATACTAGATGGGTGATCAATCTCTGATGAGTGTCACTGCCTTGCTTACCCCATTCATATACTAGATGGGTGATCAATCTCTGATGAGTGTCACTGCCTTGCTTACCCCATTCATATACTAGATGGGTGATCAGTCTCTGATGAGTGTCACTGCCTTGCTTACCCCATTCATATACTAGATGGGTGATCAATCTCTGATGAGTGTCACTGCCTTGCTTACCCCATTCATATACTAGATGGGTGATCAATCTCTGATGAGTGTCACTGCCTTGCTTACCCCATTCATATACTAGATGGGTGCATCAATCTCTGATGAGTGTCACTGCCTTGCTTACCCCATTCATATACTAGATGGGTGCATCAATCTCTGATGAGTGTCACTGCCTTGCTTACCCCATTCATATACTAGATGGGTGATCAATCTCTGATGAGTGTCACTGCCTTGCTTACCCCATTCATATACTAGATGGGTGCATCAATCTCTGATGAGTGTCACTGCCTTGTTTACCCCATTCATATACTAGATGGGTGATCAGTCTCTGATGAGTGTCACTGCCTTGCTTACCCCATTCATATACTAGATGGGTGTTCAATCTCTGATGAGTGTCACTGCCTTGCTTACCCCATTCATATAATAGATGGGTGATCAATTTCTGATGAGTGTTGCTGCCTTGTTTACCCCATTCATATACTAGATGGGTGCATCAATCTCTGATGAGTGTCACTGCCTTGCTTACCCCATTCATATACTAGATGGGTGATCAATCTCTGATGAGTGTCACTGCCTTACTTACCCCATTCACATATTGGATGGGTGATCAATCTCTGATGAGTGTCACTGCCTTGCTTACCCCATTCATATACTAGATGGGTGATCAATCTCTGATGAGTGTTCTCCTCAAGGTGGGGTGGGAGTATCTAATAATAGATTTTGCTTCTTGGCAGAGGATGTTTGTAGACCCGAGACTTCATGGGTCACTTTACCAAGAAAGCCCCAGTGCTCCTGATGGATTGCCCAACTCTTGCAATCTGGAGGCAGTCATAGGGCACTTATCACTGCACCCAGAAGCCTGGATCGCCTTTACCAAGGATGCCTGGATGTAGACAACTATATTCCATTTTCCCGTCCTCCATCAAAAGTATCAAAGAATTTACCCAATGTATTGATTTATTGGATCTAAATATATTCATACAGAATATATAGAAAACCTAATGGCTGACAAATTCATCTCCAACTTTAGCCCCCTCAGAAAATGCCATCAAATATAACGCCCCCTGGTATCACTAGGGAACATGTCCTTAATCCTCTGTCTAATGCCAAGAACACTGTATCAGTAGTTCCAGACAATACCCAAGAATGCTTCCTAAGTAGCATGAAACATGACCTATCAGGACCCCGTGGAATTGCTATTTAACTGTTGCCTCCAAACAGGCTTCATACCTCATGAATGGAGAACAGCAACAGTCATTTCTCTGCACAAAAGTGGACCATGTACAGACCCTGGAAACTACAGACCCATAAGTCTTACTAGTCTCATATGCAAAGCCATGGGAAGAATCATCATGGAAATTATCATTACTGACATAGGACACCACCAGACACTGAACCCAACCTAGTTTGGTTTTGTCAAGGGCAGATCATGCCAACTCAACCTGATGGATGTCTTTGAGAAGGTCACCAAAGCAATGGATGAGTGTAAAATGATTCACACTGCATACCTTGACCTGGCCAAGGCATTTGACGCAATAACCCACTTGGGCATTGTTGACATGCTCAGGAGGTTAGGTATAAGCCCGTCTTTCACCCATGAATAGCCAGCTGGCTCACAGACAGGACCCAGGAAGTTAGAATTGGGGAGTCCATGTCTACAAAGAGTTCAGTCACTAGCAGAGTCCCTCAAGGATCGGTCTTTAGACTGCTGCTTTATGGCATTTGCTTTCCTGAAGTCAGCGCCAAAGTCAATGGCCTCTGGCTGATGAAATTGCTGATAATTGCAAATTAGGAGCAGTCAAAGAATCCCCCACTGGTACAAATTCTCCAGGAAGGGCTGACATAGACAAATAACTGGTGTTAGAGCCATGGACTAAAACTAAATGCCAGGAAATGCATAATATTATCTTTTGGGAAGTCATTCACCACTGCTAACTATCACAGTGAAAACAAAATCGTAAGAGTTCACCTAGTCATCAGGGACTTGGGGACATACAGAGAAGGTAATCAAGCCTTTGACCATGATGTGTCTACAGTGGTGAGGAAATCATTCTATACTGTGCAACTTATAAGCAAAGGCATGGCATCTAGGTCCAAGGAGGTTATTGTTCCACTGTATTTGGCATACATCAGACCTATCATTGATTACATTGCACTCTTTGGTATGTACCTAACTGGAACAGCTACAGAGATTCCTCACTAAAACAATACAGGGTATAAGTAACATGTCCTATGCAGACTGTGGGTTCCAGAACTTATGCTTGACCAGATGCCAAAGTTTGGCTTTTACCAGATGCCCCAGTACTTGGTGGTTAATCTAACTAGTTGTTTGGGCAAAACACCAGGTACATACAGTAGTAAAAGCCCTTCTTCCTTCTCCTACCTCTTGTGTGGAGAAGAGATGAGAGTGTGGCAATGGTGATCGCCTCCAACCACTTTCTGATTGCAATGCATATTCCGAAGGCTTTTGCGAGGTCCAGGTAGGCTGTGTGGACTACCTTCCCTTCATCTATGGCCTTGCTGACTGTTTCAAAGAAGTCGACCAGGTTCAAGAGGCACGTTCCATGATGATACGCTCCATAGCTTTGCAGACCAGGCTAGTCAGGCTTATAGGGCGATAGTTTCCGGGGTCCGTTGTGGCACCACCTTTGTGGAGCGGGACCACTGTTGCTGTACGCCATTCCTTGGGTACATATCCTGTAGTAAGGCTGAGACTGAACAGTGACTTTATGTGAGGTTTCAGTTCTTCTTGGACCTCATGTAAGACGCAGCCCGGGACACCGTCCAGTCCCATTGATGCTGTGTTTTTTGCTTTGGAGAAGGCAGCTCTCGCCTGTGCATCTGTGATGTCAGGGAGGCTACACTCTGTCGGGATAGACATTTGCTCTTTTTAGGGGGAAGGGGGGAGAAGTTTGCACTGAACCTGTCTGCCAGGATGTTGGCAATGTCTGTGGATTCAATGTATTTTTTGTCATTTTGCACTAACTCAGAGCATATCTGGGAGTTGCCACCCAGGTTCCTGACATAACTAAAGAAGCCCTTGTGATTATCTTTAGCATCTTGTGCATTTTTTTTTTCGAAGCTGGCCTTAGATGATTTTATGAGGAATCATAGTTTCTTACTAGTACTGATCAGAGATGTCTTCCCTTTTTGGGATTTTGCTCTATCATGTAGTAGCTTCCTCCTTCTATTGTATAGCTTATTTATGGCCAGGGTCCACCAGACAGGTCTCCTGCCTTTGGAGGAGTGAGTCTTGGTTTTATTTGGGATAGCACGATCCATGCATTCCTGTAGGTGTCCATAGAATGCATTTGTAAAGGATTCTGCGGTTTGGGCCATATTTTCCACTGGCCCAGGGGCTTTGAAGGATTCCATCTCAGTTTTGAGAAGTGTGAAGTTTGCTTTTGAGAAGTTCTTCACCGTGGTTTCCTTGGCTGGGGGTGGGGACGGGATATGGATGTCCAGTGAGATTAATTTATGGTCAGACCTTACCAATGAAGGGGTATACCTCTGGTATGGAACATAGAGTCCCCATATTGGTGATGATCAGGTCCAGTATGTTTTCCCCTCTTGTGGGAGTGGTGACCAGTTTTTGCATAGCATTTGAGTTTATAAATTCTAGGAACCGTTGGGCGAGGGTGTTGGGGCTTGAGTAGTTCTCCGAGTCTATGTTTGGGTAGTTGAAGTCACCCAATATAATGGTGTTTGGAGAGACCTTCATATTCTCCAGTGTTCTCAGGAAAGCCGAGTGGGGTTCCTGAGCTTGGGAGGGTGGCCTATAGCAGGCTACAAACTGAAAGGCAGTTTTGCCCACTGTTAGTTGCACGTGGATGGTCTCCAATGCTTCGTGCAGTGCCACTAACCTGGAGGTGTGGGTATCTTTGATGAATATAGATACTCCCCCTCCTTTTGTGGTTCGGTCCGAGTTCTAGGGCCGAAAAGCATGGTATGAGGTATAACCTGGTAGTGCTGGGGTGCTGTCGGGAGCCTTGAACCAGGTTTCTGTTACTGCACAGATATCGATATTCTCCATACTGAGGAGAGCCTTGCGTGAGTGCATCTTGAGGTTTAGTCTTATGGCGTTGAGCAGCATTACCCTTAGTTTCTTTTTCCTTGTGTTGTCTATGGAGGTGGGTTTGTCTTTTGAGCCTTGCCTGAAAAAGGCTCTATGGGGGTAGCAAGAGCCTTAGCCAGTATTTGAAAGCCCAGGGGTGACAGGTGCAAGCCGTCCCTAGCAAAGCAACATGGCTTGTCGAGCATGTCATCCCAGGCTGACAGACACTGGATCCCCTTTGAATGACACCAATACTTTAGCCAATTGTTAAAATTGATAATTTTGTCTTGATACGGTGGCATCATTCTTGGTGAGGGTAAGATGCTACTCAAAGTCAGGGTCATACCGGCCTGGGCTACATGATCAGAGAGCTCCTCTATGTCTCTTTTCATGTAGTCCAGGGAGATACGTCTTAGGTCATTCACACCAGCATGGACAATGACGGAGTCATATTTGGACCTGCATTGGAGTGACTTGAGTGCTTGTGTTATGTGGTGGATCCTGGTCCCAGACAGGCAGCTTACAGTGACCTTCTCCTTGTTCAGTCTGGTGAGTGGGACGTCAGTGTGTCTGACAATAGAGTCACCTATTACAAGTGTATTAGGTGTGTTGTTTAGCCTTAATGCTTGGGCAGATTTTTATTTAGAGTCAGCACAGGATCCAAAAGCAGCTTTATTTTCTGTCTCTCACTCTAGCGCCTTGGCCACAGTAAGCCTTCAAGGAGTAAACTAGCAATACTAAAGCACACTTTATATAGTCACAAAAATCATTCAATTACATCATTAAACAATTAATCAATAAAATTGATATGCACCTACAAGCTAAATAACATTCTTCCAATTACATTCTGTATTCAAGCCTCTAGGTACTAAAGTGTCATATTTTAAAATAAAAGTAGTTTCCTTCTTTAAAAGTAATCTACCCACAACTAATTCATCAGGTTCCATTTTAGCTACCTGTTGTAAAATGGTACCTTTTAAACTCTCACTACTGCCATTGTGAAATTCACAAAAATGTATGGCTCTCCATTTTTGTGAATTTCACAATGGCAGTAGTGAGAGTTTAAAAGGTACCATTTTACAACAGGTAGCTAAAATGGAACCTGATTAATTAGTTGTGGGTAGATTACTTTTAAAGAAGGAAACTACTTTTATTTTAAAATATGACACTTTAGTACCTAGAGGCTTGAATACAGAATGTAATTGGAAGAATGTTATTTAGCTTGTAGGTGCATATCAATTTTATTGATTAATTGTTTAATGATGTAATTGAATGATTTTTGTGACAATATAAAGTGTGCTTTAGTATTGTTAGTTTACTCCTTGAAGGCTTACTGTAACGGCGCTAGAGTGAGAGACAGAAAATAAAGCTGCTTTTGGATCCTGTGCTGACTCCTGTTGTTTTGCTGTGCTGCTTTGCTGTGTTCAACATTGTTGCTGCTGCAGATTTTTATTTAGAGCCTCCGAGTATGTTTTTGTGTGTTTATGTGTTTGGTTTGCTGATGCGATAGGTCTATGTGAGAATGGATTTGTGGTGTGTGTGGTTACCTTCTCCTCCTGACTGACTGTGCCAGTACTGGGTTGAGAGAGCTCAGCCTTCAGTTTGGCTATATAGTTGCATCTCTCACATATATATGAGCTTGTTGGGAGGAGGAGAGGGTGGTCTGTGTACATAAGACAGTTGTAACATTGCCTCAAGATTCCCAGATTCCCCAGCTGGACTGGAGAGTAAACCCAAAACTGACTTTTGGACATACCAGAATAGTATAAGGAACTACTTTTTGATTGATCAGAAAGGACCAATAGGGAACCAAGTACTTAAAGGGAGTATAAGAGGGTGTAGTGCTTTAGTTTATTAGTGTTTACTTATAAGATTACTTATACAAGCAAGAGCAGGGCTTTAGAATGAAAATAGAGTGCTTACTTTGAGATTTAGAACAGTTCTAAGGGGAAAAAGTGAAGAGCAGACTTTGTGGAGCCGTGAATAGTTTAAATCTGTTTAAGCAGCGCTGTCCGATGCTGTGCTCTGTGCAAAATCGTGCAAAACTGCGCAAATTGGGTTTTAAAGCAGGGAAACTGAAAGAGATAGGAATTGAGCCAAAACAGCCAATAAGCTACTAGTTTCAGGGCTGAGACCACTCTTCCAGGGACAGATAGGCTGCTCAAAGCTCCCCACTCAAACTGGT
Source organism: Protopterus annectens (assembly GCF_019279795.1). Taxonomy (NCBI): domain Eukaryota; kingdom Metazoa; phylum Chordata; order Ceratodontiformes; family Protopteridae; genus Protopterus; species Protopterus annectens. Next base: position 1,680,806,257 of record NC_056741.1, read on the forward strand.
GAACAGAGAAGCTTCCTCCTATCCAAGTAAGGATATGGGCAACACAGGAACTATACCACAGTCCGGAATTCAGCAAAGTCTGAAATCTGGACTAATCTAGTTCAGCAAGGTGGGAAAAAAGAAAATTTTTTTTTTTGTTTATTTTTTAAGAAACAGCAGAAAAGCACACAGAAGACACTGTAAATGCTATAAACAGGCTAGCACACTTTAGTGTGTAGCCTACAACAGTTATACAATACAAGAACGACTTAAAATGATATAAGACAAGTGCAAAAACTGTAAAAAGCAGAAAGGCAAATGCAATTTAAACATTTTAAAGCACAAATCAGTTAGAAGGTTGCTTTTTAGGCGGGAAAAGGCAGTCGGAGCAAAAAAAACAGAGAAAAAAACTTAAATCTGGAAAAGTCTCTCGTGGGTCTCTCTGTTGCCTGTATCAGTCTGCAGGACACCACGAGGAGCTGTGCGGAGTTGCAGGTTCTACACATTCTCACATCTTCCCAAAGGCTTCAGCTAGGAAAAGAACAAATGGAAAAGGATTTGTTTTTGTGTCCATCACAAATGTTGAGATTAGCATGACCAAGATGCCAGTCTGATTGCAGCAGAAATCCATAGCTCTGCTTAGATTTTAATATCCTGTCAGGAAATTTACTTTCATCATTATCTTTCGGCTGTTCCCGTTAGGGGTCACCACAGCGGATCATCTGTTTCCATTTCTTCCTGTCCTCTGCATCTAGCTCTGTCACACCAACCAACTGCATGTCCTCTCTCACCACATACATAAACCTTATCCTAGGCCTTCCTCTTCTCCTGTTACCTGGTAGCTAAATCCTTAGCATGTTTTTTCCAATATACTCAGCATCCCCCCTCAGCACATGTCCAAACCAACATAATCTTGCCTCTCTGGCTTTGTCTCCAAACCTTCCAACCTGGGCTGACCCTCTAATATACTTATTCCTAATTCTGTCCACCCTCATCACACCCAGTGCAAATCTTAACATCTTTAACTCTGCCACATCCAGCTCTAACTCCTGCCTTTTTGTCAATGTTACTGTCTCCAACCCATATAACATAGCTGGTCTCACTACCCTCTTGTACACCTTCCCTTTCACTCTTACTGGTACTCGTCTGTCACAAATCACTCCTGACACTCTTCTCCACCCATTCCATCCTGCCTGTACACTCTTCTTCACCTATCTTCCATACTCACCATTACTCTGAACTATTGATCCCAAGTATTTAAACTCATCCACCTTCGCCACCTCTACTCCTTGCATCCTCACCATTCCTCTATCCCCACTCTCATTCACACATACATATTCTGTCTTAGTCCTGCTGACCTTCATTCCTCTTCTTTCATGAGCATATCTCCATCTCTCCAGGGTCTCCTCCACCTGTTCCCTACTCTCACTATAGATCACAATGTCATCTGCAAACATCATAGTTCACCGGGACTCCTGTCTTATCTCGTCTTTCAACCTGTCCATCACAATTGCAAATAAGAATGGGCTCAGAGCTGATCCTTGATGTAATTCCACCTCCACCTTAAACGCATCCGTCACTCCCACCGCAGACCTCACCTCTGTCACACTACCCTCGTACATATCCTGTACCACTCTTACAACTTCCTCATACAATACCACAACTCCTCTCTAGGCACAGTATCATATGCTTTCTCTAAGTCTACAAAAACACAATGCAACTACTTCTGACCTTCTCTGTACTTCTCCATCAACACTCTCAGAGCAAACATCGCATCTGTAGTGCTCTTTCCCGGCATGTAACCATACTGCTGATCATTAATCATCATGTCCCTTCTTAACCTAGCTTCCACTACTCTTTCCCATAACTTCATGCTGTGACTAATCAGTTTAATCCCTCTGTAGTTACTACAGCTCTGCACATCACCATTATTCTTAAAAATCGGTACCAAAATACTTTTTCTCCATTCCTCAGGCATCCTCTCACTTTTCAAGATTTCATTAAACAATCTGGTTAGAAACTCCACTGCCATTTCACCTAAACGCCTCCATGCTTTCACAGGTATGTCATCTGGACCAACAACCTTTACATTCTTCATCCTCTTCATAGCTATCCTTACTTCCTCCTAGCTAATCCATTTGCACTTCATGATTCACTATCCCCACATCATCCAACTTTCTAATCCAGCCACTGGGGAAGCACAAGCCAGTGCATTTCTTTGTGCCGGTCCCAAGGCCGGATAAATGGGGAGGGTTGCGTCAGGAAGGACATCTGGTGTAAAACTTTGCCGAAACATTCATGCAGACAGCAGTAAAATATTTACAGGAAATATACTTTAATTTTTAGAAAAATCGAACTAAAAGTATACTAAAAGTTAGATTAACATAGACTCCCTATTATTTTCTAAAAATACATAGTCAAGAGAATTTTATTAATTACTCCTGTCAAGACATTTTCTACTGGAGATCACAAGATGAGCAACTCGAAGAGCCCACACCAGGAGAGTGCAGTGAAGAAACAACTACATCTTATTATAACAAACATCCAAGAACTGTCTCTAAAAATGGACAAATTCGAAAACAAAATGGATATTATCAAACAAGATTGCAGTAAACAACTGGAACTTCTAAATGGAATAGTAAAAAAACAATCTGAACAGATTCTTGCCTTAGAGGAAACAGTAACTGATCTAGATACTAGATTGACAGAAAATGAACATCACAATGAATTTATTCTGAAAAAAAACACCAGGCTGATTGAGAAACTGGAAGACCTTGAAAGTAGATAATGGAGGAATAACATAAGAATATATGGAATTCCTGAGAAAGAAGAGGGTGCTAACATGATTCAGTTGCTCAGTGGTTTTCATTAGCACTAAACATACCTGAATCCCTCTCTTTTGGAATTGTGAGGGCTCATCGGTCCCTGGCAAATCCAGCTTAATCTCTGAGTTCATCTAACCCCAGGTCAATAATAGTTAGATTTCTTTCCTCGCAATTCAAGGACTTAGTGATGAAATCAGCTTGGACTAATTTTCCTATCAAGATGGGTGAAAAAGTTATTCATTTTGACAATGAGTACACTTCTACAGTCATATTCAGAAGAAAGGAGTGTGTTCCTCTAATTAAGTCCTTGAAAAAAGCCAATATTAAAGCTCAAATTCTTTTTCCTGCAAGAATAAAAATCACCTTGCCAGAAGGAGTGAAGATCTTTGATTCCCTACAAGAAGGAGTATAATTTATCCAAAAGAAGAAAATACTGTCAGACAAAGAAGAAATGGAATGGTCATCCCAGAGTTTGAAGAGACAGGCAACAAAAAATGGATGGTCTCTGAAGGAAGGAGCAAACAAAACTAAGAAATTAAAGGACAAATTAATAAATTCCTTCTAATTTTAAATGTTTTGTTTTATGAATCATAATATATTTGATTCTTGAAAGTCTCTATGCTGTAAGGTAATGTGAATCAATTTTATTATTAACTTTCTCTTTTCCTTTCTATATCTACTTCTTCTAATTACATACAGTACCAAGTATTTACATAACATTCTGTCTCTCTCTTTTCTTCCTATTCTTTTTTGTTACTAATGTTCCTTTTCTGTCTTTCCCCCATTATAAGTACTTTACATACTTTTCCCTTTTAAATAACTACAAATGATTTATGTCTTCTAATTCTTCAGTAATAGTATAATTTGACTTATAACACATGCAGTCAAGTCATTCCATAACAAGTACAAATACGACTCTGTCATTGTCCATGTGGGAGTGATTGACTTGAGACGTACCTCCCTGGACTACATGAAAAGAGACATGGAAGAGCTCTTGGGTAATGTGACCCAGGCAGGTATGACCCTAGCCCTGAGTAGCATCCTGCCTTCGCCCAGAATGATACCACAGTATAAGGACAAAATGATTGAATTCAACAATTGGCTAAGCTTCTGGTGTCATTCAAAGGGGATCCAGCATTTGTCTACCTGGGAAGACATGATCGACAAACCACAATGCTTTGCCAGAGATGTTCTGCACCTGTCATCCCTGGGATTCAGGTTACTGGCTAAAGCTCTTGCCACCTCTATAGTGCCTTTTTTAGGCAAGGTTCAAATGATAAAACCACCACTGTAACAGATACAAGCATGCAAAATCTGAAGGTAATGCTACTCAATGCTAGAAGTCTAAACCACAAATTGCACTCTCTCAAGGCACTCCTAAAAATGGAGAACATCGATATCTGTGCAGTAACTGAGACCTGGTTCAAGGCTCCAGAGAGCAACCCTGCAATACCAGGCTACAATTCTTACCACACTTTTCGACCACAAAACCAAGAGTGAAACACTAAAGGTGGAGGAGTGTCCATATTCACCAAGGATTTTCACACCTCCAGGCTAGTTGCCCAACACAATGCATCTGAAGTTCTCCAGGTGCAACTAACACTAGGTAAGACTGCAATCCAAATTGTAGCTTGCTACAGATCCCCCACCATACCTCAAGATTCTCACTACACCTTTCTAAACATACTGGAAAATATTAAGATACAATCAAACACCCTAATACTGGGTGATTTCAACTACCCTGCCATTAATTGGGAAAACTACTTTTCCTGACGGTTCTTGGAATTCATAAATTCCAACGCCCTGGATCAACTAATCCATTGTCCCAGCAGGGGCTCCAATATCCTAGACTTGGTCATTACCAACATGGGAGATAGATGCTCCAAACCAGTGGTCACCCCCTCATTGGTCAGGTCTGACCATAAGCAAATCACCTTTGACATCCACATCCCAACCCCACACCCCAGTAAGGAAACCTCCTTAAAAAACTTCTCCAAAGCCAACTTCATGCTACTGAAGTCAGAAGTGACAAACTTCACAACACCCATGCAGCCGGGATCTGGAAGTTCGACTGCAGAATCCTACACTAAGGCACTGTACGAGCACATCCACTCATGCATGAATCATGCCATCCCAAATAGAACCAAGATGCTCTTCTCCAAAAAAAGGAAGCCAATCTGGTGGTCCCCTGCTATAAACAAACTATACAACAGAAGGAAGAAACTGTTGCAGAAAAGAGGAAAATCCCAGGATGCAAAAAAATTCCTCACCAGCCCCAGTAAGAAGCTGAGATCCCTCATAAAATCCTCAAAAGGTAGTTACAAAGGTAAACTTGCCAAAGATTCCAAAGACAACCACAAGGCATTCTATAGTTATGTCAAGAATCTAAATGGTAATGCTCAGATCTGCTCTGAGCTAAAACAGAATGGCATTAAATATACTGATCCCAAGGATATTGCCAATATCCTGGCAGATCGATTTAGTACCAACTTCACCCCCCCTCTCACCCCCAAAAGGGCCCATCTCAATACCAAAAGATTGTCAAATTCTGATAATCATAGCCACACAGGTAGAAACCACATTCTCCAAAGCTAAGAATACAGCATCCATGGGACCAGATGACATCCCAGGCTGTATACTACATGAACTACAAAATGAACTGGCACCTCACCTAAGTGTCATGTTTAATCATAGCCTCACCTCAGGCTTCATGCCCACTGAGTGGCACACAGCTACAGTTATCCCACTCCACAGGGGAGGATCCGCCTTGGATCCCGGGAACTACAGTCCCATCAGTCTGACAAGCCTGATCTGCAAGGGCATGGAATGCATTATCATGGAACTTATAAAAAAAGACATTGGCAACCTTCAAACACTGGACCCCACCCAGTTTGTATTTGTGAAGGGCCGATCTTGTCTCCTGAATCTGATTGACTTCTTCTAATCAGTCTCCAGAGCTGTGGACAAGGGTAAGGCAGTCCACACAGCCTATCTGGACCTCGCCAAGGCCTTCGACACCATCCTCCCACTCTGGAATCATAGATAAACTTAGTAAGCTGGGCATAAATCCCTACATCATTCGATGGGTTGCCAACTGGCTTACTGACAGAACCCAGACTGTAAAAGTAGCCGACTCCAAATCCAGCTCCAGACAAGTGACAAGTGGAGTACCTCAGGGTTCAGTCCTGGGACCACTCTTGTTTGGCATCTACTTCTCTGAAGTACAGGCCAACACTAAGGGACTCTGGCTAACAAAGTTTGCAGATGAGTGCAAACTGGGAGCCATTATTGAATCCCCAAATGATGTGGATATTCTACAAAAGGGCCTTACAGAAACAGTTGCCTGGTGCCAGAGCCATGGGCTTAAACTTAATGCCAAGAAATGTATAGTTACCCCTTTGGAAAAAAACATGTACCCATGAATTACCACATAGGTGGTAGGACACTAAACATCGAAAGTGTGATGAGAGACTTAGGGACACAGGTGGACAGTGACATCACTTTCAATAACCACATTGCCACAACAGTCAGGAAATCCTTTTATGTGGCACACCTCATCACAAAGGGCTTTTCATCCAGAAAAAAAGAGGTCATTGTCCCACTGTACTCATCCCTCATTAGACCCATTATAGAGTATAATGCCCCGTTTGGTAAATACCTCACAAGACATCTGCAATAGCTGGAAAGGCCACAGAAATACCTCACTAAAAGAATCACAGGCCTAAAGCAGATGTCATATGCTGACGTCTAAAAAAACTCCAGCTATACTCTGTGGCATATCGTCTACTCAGAGGCGATCTCTGCTTAACATACAAGGCCATGTCAAACTTTGAGCTGTTGGACATGCTCCAGTTAAAGAAATCCCAATCCCTCAGAGCCACATGCTCCAGGGATCTAAACCTTGTCATCACAATGAACAAAACATGCTGGAGGGATAGGTTCCTGACCCAGAGACTCCCCATACTCTGGAATAGACTGCCTATCCATGTCAAGCAGAGCGCCTCATTGGCCCTCTTCAAAAGGAACCTTGATGATTGGATGGGCGATAGGAAATTCACCCTGGGGATCAGGTTAGTCACCCTGCTAGACAGGGGTCCAGAGAAGTAAATATTGTGGGAAGAAATATCCAGGGAATTGTTATGGCTAGGCTTGCATAGGCCCTAGGGCCGATAGCCTAGTACCAACCTATGGACCTATGAATATCAAAGTGCATTTTTTCTAGTGGGTTGGTGGTGGGGTAACAATGTGTTTCTGATTAGTGTTTCTAACTAGATGTTTTAGACTCTTTGTTTAGATACATTTAAACAGTAATACAGTACAGTAATGGTGTTTTATAGATAGCTAAATATAAATATATTTTATATATATATATATATATATATATATATATATATACATATATATATATATATATATATATATATATATGTGTGTGTGTGTGTGTGTGTGTATGTGTGTAGGTATATATATATATATATATATATATATATATATATATATATATAAATATATATATATAAATAGATATAGATATATACTAGGTTCCCTTTTTTCTCTCTCTCTCTCTGGCCTGGTTAACTGGTGGGTAAATGATTGAAATGTTATACTATGATTTCTGATTTGAGGCAGCTGTTACTTCTAAATAGCTGTTTTTATATGAAAGGGTTATTTTTTTCATGATGTTGATGTTTTGCGAGGAAACTGGTGGTCTGTGTGACTGTTCTCATTGTGGAGATTCATGACATGCACTGACAAGGCAGCTTAAGTGTTTTTTTTTGCTTTGTGTAAACTCTAAAAGCTTCAAGATCTGAATTTCCTGCTGAAAATGCTATTTTCTTCAGTAGAGACAACTTCTGTTGTGCATGAGCCTATTTAGATACTTTTTAACAAGTTTATGAAGCTGCAGCTTGAGGAAACAACAGTGATGACATCATTTGACATTTTGAACTGTTAAATGGTTGTACTTAGAATTCTTTTCTCTTGAAATTCTGTTATCCTTCACTAAATACTTTAAATGGTAAATAATTAATTCTGATAAAAGTGTTTAACTCCTTTGAAAATGCCTATGTTCTCTTATAGATGCATAAATTTTGCAGATTCAATGACACTTGTTTGTTGTTTGTCTTTTGGCTTTTCCCGGTAAGGGGTCCAGTCCGCTAATGATTGGCAGTAGATTTTTACGAAACGCCGAGGTGCCAGCTCGACGCCCAACCTTCAACAAAGGCATGCCCATTTATGCACGCATGTTTTTCGAACGCTACTCAATAGCGGGACATCAAGTGAACTTGGAGCTGCATTAAAAAACTCATTATGCATATTAACATCAGATTTATATAACTAAACCTTTAGTAACTAAACAGAGGGTTGTGAGGCCCTCTTTTTTTCCTCTCTCTTTCTCCCCCATTCCTGATGAAAGACGTCAACATAGATATTGTTAATACATATGAGTAATATGTGTATAATTGCAAAATATAATAGTTATGCTGTAATAAATATATATATATATATATATATATATATATATATATATATATATATATATATATATATATATATATATATATATATTCAGCAGATCCTTTCATGATGGACAGAATAGTTAAATTATCTGATGTTTCTTGAAAAGTCTTGGAAATAATGACAACCTTCTTAACCTTCAGCTTCTAATGTTTATACATACTTTGATCTGATGTGTATTTCTGGCATATATACGTATTAGAGGTGCTATTATCATATGTGACATATTCATATACCTTCAGACATATTGGATACTCTCATTCTAATGTATAGTACATGGATTCAGATTGCTTTAGTTGCTTTACAATGCTTTTCTTCTTTTTTATACTATATTCGAAGCAGAGATGGATAATTTGCATCGTTTGGTATTGGAGAGGTGGTGGATGAATGGTTTAGTTAAGTTTTTAACTAAAGCAGAACTTTATGTTTCATGTATGTGCTTGTAAATACTTTTGGGTTTTTGAAAGTAGTGCTTAATACACGTCATGCATCCATGATAAGGAAGTTTTCAGTAGATTTTAAATCAACACAGAAGAAAGGCCTTTCAGTTAGTAATCACATACACATTATAGTCAATGGCTTATAAATGTTTATCATTAAATATTAATTGTTTTAACAATAATGTCAAAAGAGCTGATTTGCTTAAATATATTAAAATGCATAAATCCCAGATCATCTATTTACAGGAAACCCATCTATTAAAAAAAGTTCTGCAAAAATACTCATTCAATGGCTATACCATTCTGGCTGATTCATGTTTTATGACTAAGAGAAGGGGTGCTCTTATTCTTTGGAAAATACTTATACTATGCCAAGAATTATAGATACAATTTCAGATAAAGACGGGATGCTAAGTATGGTTATTTTAGAAATCAATAGGAAGTATTAAACTTTGATTAGTACATACTGGATACCAGGACGGAGTACTTAATATGTTGACAAATATCTGGACCTGATTACTTTAAATGCAAAAGGGGAAATTATAGCAACAGGTGATTTTAACTGCCGATTGTCAGACAATGATACTTCTAAAACTGGTAAAATAAAACTAAGATCTCAACTCAAGAAGTTAAATGATTTTACAAACCAGATGAACCTTAAAGATATATATACATGGTCTAAGAGAACATTATTCCTTATTCTGTACTCACTATTCATATCGGTTTGGTACACAAACAAACATTGATAAGGTCTTTGTATCAAATATATACTCTAAAATAAGTTATGTATCTATAATGACTTGTCCACTTTCAGACCATAATGCTATAAACTTTACATTAACTACACATACAGATGAATTAAAATTTTTACAGAGAATTCCTGCTTACATAACTAAGGTAAATGACTTTAGGGAATGGATAATGAAAGAAATAGACATGTTTATGGAAACAAATGATAATGGTAAAGTGACTGATACTATACTATGGGGCACCTTTAAAGTTTATATATATATGGTAGAATAAAATCTTGGTATCTTAAAAAAGGAGAGAGTGGGACAAAGAACTTTTAGACTTACAAAAAAACATATACAATATAAAAATGGATGCAAAACCAAATAAAGTAGCACATAATGAAATTACTAAGTTAAATGAAAAATACTTAGAAGTTCTGAATCATAAGGTAGCCATAAACCTTGAAAAATTGAAATTACAGTCTTATGCTGTAAATCCCAAATATTTACATAAAATAGCAATAAGATCCAAAAATCTAACTTAGTGGGCATATTAGAGTCAAAAAAGAACAAATAAAAAGATATAAATAATAACACACCACTTTTGTTAGTTAAATAAATAAATAAATTTATTCTTTTAAAATATAACTACTAAGGTGTCATGCAATAAAATAACATATTAAATAAAACAATAAACTAACAGAAGTGAAAGAGCAAATACACATTTTAAAGATAATAAAGCTCCAGGACTGATGGAATAATTCTGAACTATATAAGATTTTTCCTGAATATATAATAAAGAAAATGATGAGTGCCTTTACTATGGTTAAGGCCCCCAAATCTTGTGATTCATGTAGATCAATTTCATTACTAAACACTGATTATAAAATTTTCATGACAATATTAGCTAATAGGATAAAGAAAATATTACCTAATCTAATACATAATGATCAGACAGGGTATATTATTAAATTACTATCATTAATAGACATAGTATGCAAGATTCTATTAGTTGGTCTTATCTACAAAGAATTCTGATTGTTTTTGAATTCTCCTCAGATTTTGTGATCTTATTAATGAAAATTTATGTCTATCCTCACTACTAGAAATGATAGTGATTGTTCTTTGCATGATGTTATAAATACCTTAAACAAGTTTGAAAGACTTTCAGGGCTTAAATTTAATCATAATAAATCCAAAACATTACTAAAGTTCAACAAAAACAATAATTTAATAACCACCATTACTGAACTAATCAAAAGATGGAATAAATTGTTCTTCACAATGGAGGATAGGCTCTGTTTAATTAAAATGATAATTTCACCTAAAATTTTGTTTTATATACAGTCATTGATACTACCCCCTCCCAAAAACTTATTTAAAATTAGAGCTTGGAACAGTGGGATAGCATTCCCTAGCTTAGACCTTTATTCCAAATCAGTTATAATTAATGTAATATTACATTGGATCACACCTACCTATATATTTAGCTGGAAAACAATATATGAGATTCATATAACTGATGTCAGAACTATAGAAAATCAATTTAAGGAACAATATAAATAAATTTTGTTTATTTAATAAGAAGTTTGATCATTTTTCTTATGGCATTAATCAAATATTTAATAACTTTAAAAATATAATTGATTGTAATTACAACAATAAATAATTTCTATTTCTTATATTCCCTATAGCATCCTCCCCTGATTTCCTATATTCTTTCAGCATTAATGCGATGCAAACATTGAAGGAAAATAACTTCATATTCTGGCATCAGTTTATTGAAAATAAGAGTATTAAACCACTAATCTCTCTTTTATGTAGTTTTGATAATAGTCAAGACAGATGGTTGTTTATACACATATTACAGTAGTTTATAGAAAACAAAATGAGAGTATCAATCAACCTAAAGACTAAATATATACCTAGTTTGATTCAACTTTTTTTAGGTGTCTTGAAAAGACAGATAATCAAAAATTAAATATCTCACCTATCTATAAGATACTAAGAGAAGACACTCTAAAGTTTGACTCAGATTTTTGGAATTACTATGTAAAAACTAATGGAGAACAAACATCTGATGAATCCAAAAAAAATTATTGAATTCTACGTATGGTACTTCTTTTTCATTTTATTGGAGATTGTATATATGGAAATTTATGAATAGGAGTTTCTGTACTCCTCATAAAATAAATCTTATATTCAAAAACAGTGAAAGTAAATGTTGGAAATGTGATGAATTACTAGAGGCTAACTGGGTTCACATGTTCATTGTATGTAGAAATGTTCAATACTGGAAAGACTTCAGATATTTTGTAAATGCTTTATGGTCTGATAACTGTCATATTTTTAACTCACTAATCCTATTCAGTGTTCCTATACCTAATGTAATACCTAAATCTCAGATTCAGTTACTCTGGTTAATTCTTGCAATTGCCAGAAAAGTTATTACTTTGAACTGGAAAAGTAAACAAGATTTGATGTTTAAAGATTTTATTAATTTAGCAAAAGTTGTTTGTAAAAAAGAACTGCAAACCGTTTGTTATAGAATTCATAACATTACTCATAAAAAATAGCATGGCAAAAATTTGAAAACCTTTTGAACAAATACTGATAACTTCTCATGGATAAAATGATTGTTTATCATGGATGAATGTAAATATTGTAAATAAAACAGTGTAAGAAATTTCTCTGTGTGGAAGATTTTCAGTCCATATATCTCTAGTTAATCACTGCATATTAATCAGATCAGACAAAAGTAGTAGAAGTAGCAAATTTAACTTATCTTAAGTCAAATATATATATATATATATATATATATATATATATATATATATATATATATAATTGTCCAGAATTACTAAGTGTTCAAAAGTAATCCAAGCAAGGCATGCAGTCTGTTTCCAGTCGAAAATCCTTTATTAAGTACACAGACAAGTGATCAAGTAAAACATAAATAGAGTAATAGTTTCCTCAGAAGCTTTCTAAAGATATATATATATATATATATATATATATATATATATATATATATATATATATACTTTTTAGCAGGCACGGGAGTGGTTTACTGTGCTGTCAAACAAAGTGTTATTGGTACACATGTTAAATTCACATCCCTTCCTTGTCAGTGTGACATTCGAGCTGGTTCTGCCCTACTTAGTAGCTGTCATAATAATATAACCCTTATGTACTTTAAATAAAATTTATAATGATGTGGTACTGCTTATTTAACCAGATTATTAAGTAGATTATTAAGTCTGTGATTTTATCCAAAACAATATACTACATGGCTGGAAATATATCAACCTTAGTTCATTTGGCAACCAAAAATATATATAAATATATACATATACACTTTACATGTAAAAAATCAATTGTAAAAATCATATTTTGTTTTCATAACCTATTGTTAAATTATTGTAAATAGTTTTGTTTTTGTTTTATTGTATTTGTTACATGTACATTTGAATATGTTTATAATGAAAACAAAGTAAAAATGTTTTTGAAAAAAACAAAAAACAAATGTTGAGATTGTTTCTCAGCCCCTATTCCTGTGATCCTTGATTTTCTTGTCTCATTTTCCACAGTGGAGCCAAGTATTCCACAAGCAAGGTACAGCTAGTTGAGATTTCCAGATTTCATACTGACCAACGTCATTTCTTTTTGGCCTCTCACAAATTATGTAAAGCATTCCTTAAGGGGTACTTTTCTTCTATTAAGGATCTTACTGTGTTTCTGCAGGCCATGACACAGCCCCCTTTGAACTGGCAGCCAAAGTGGACTTAAAATTTTTATCTTGGAAAAGTATTTTTCTAGTAGCCATTACTCTGAACTCCATGCACTGTCTTGTCGACCACCATACCGGATTTTTCATAAAGACAGAGTTTCTCTATGCACCAACCTTTCCTTTTAGTCAAACATTGTGACAGAAGCAATAATTAATTAAACTATTAACTTGCCAGTTTTTTTTTCCTAAATTCACCAATAAGGAAGACATGCTTAATTTGTTGGATGTACATAGGCTACTCAGATTCTATTTTCATAGAATGAAATCATTTAAATAATCTAACCAATTAAGATTGGATAAGTCTGTGTCGAAAGTAACCCTAACCAAATGGATCACTGACTGCATTTCTTACATTTATAAGGATAAATATTGACCCTACTGAGGCCTATAGGTGCACATTCAACAAAATCTGTTTCCATCTCTTCTATATTCTTATCTAGACATGCTGCTGCTAATTGGTCCAATGCCCATAGATTTTTTTCCTCATTAAAAGTTGGATATTTTTTATGGATACAGGGTAATGTTTGGTTCTGCATCCTTTGGACTATCCTTCCATGAAGAACACCAAGGGCTTCAAGCAGCTGGGGACCCTGTCCCATGTGTTGAGGAATGGATTGGAGACAACATCCAATACAAAATGTATGTACACGCCATCAGTCCTTCCTCAACCTCCCTCTCTCCATTCCCCTTACCATATAAAGGAATAATTCTAAGTAGTCTACTGGTATGACCTGTGGTGTATACTCTAAAGATATTTTCCTACCTCAGCTCCAGATCAGTTTACCTATCTACCTTGGTCTGTATCATCTACATAAACTTTTATATTCTTCCTTTATATGGACTCCTCTGTTATTAGCCATTTGAGTCATATGATTGGGGCAAACTCAATCTGAGGTAATGTGGGGTTTGGAGGGGATTATGGATAAGGAAAGGAGCATGAGCTATGGATGCTAAGTCTGAAAAAGTGGCCAAAGTCAGATCCAAGGTCAGATCCAAAAAACATAAGTTGAGGAAGGACAGAAACAGACAACAAAGATGCATCCTTATGATGAGTACATACCTTTTGTTTAAGCCCATTACTACTGACCTTATACAAATAAGCTGAACTTAACTCAAGGATTTCCCAGTTCTATTAATAAAGCTAAGATGATTTTTCTACCCAAGCCTGACAAAGATAATTCTGACCCAGGGTCTTATAGGTCTGTTTCATTACTTTAATTAGACAATAACATTTTATGCTAGGATTTTAGCTTACAGACTGGAGAATCTTTTGGGTTATTTAATTAATGCTAGCCAGCAAGGGTTTATTAACAGTCAAATGGGTGGTCCTGACTTTGTTCATCTCTACAATCACTAACTAAATCTACAAAAGGGTAGTCTTTCCTCCATGGAACCCAAGATGGTTTTGTTGTTGGATTTTTCATACATGTCTGATCTGCTGAAATTGTTTTTTTTTGGGGGGGGGGACACTTTGAGGTGGTATGACTTCCAGCGAGCGCTTAACAAAAAAATCCAGTTATTATATCATGTACCTGAGACATGAATTTTTACTAATGGTATTCTTTGTCCGGTGATCTGTCTGTTGAGGGGTATGAGACAGAGGTGCCATCTCTCCTTGCATCTCTATACTCTAGTCATAGAAACTTTATTTCATTTTTTGAAGAAGGGGGTGTTGAAGTCTGCAATTTCTCTTAAATTTGATCTGTCTATTATTTCTTCATGGTTTGCTGATGATGGTGTGATCTGGTTAAAAGATCCTCTTAAAGCAGTCCCTGAATTATTAACTTTGTTAGACAGATTCATATTCCCCTTGGGGCTTTACATTAACAAACATGGGGAAAACTGTTTTGTTCCCACTTAATCAAGTTTTCATTAATATTTTGAACTGCTGGTATTAAATGGAAGGGATTAAATTGTTAAAGACTGTTGCTATTTAGGTATTTATGTGACAGTCCATCTTAGGACTGTGCTCAGTCTAAATGCCAGAATTTTACATAACACAGTTAAAGAGAAGATTTTGTCATAGAAGTATGTGCATTTTTTTCGTTTGTTCATAAAACCTAGGCTGTTAAGCCTAGGCATATTAAGGCTTTGCTGAGTCTAATTATGGTGGCTGCCAAAAAAGCAATAACTAGAAAATGGAAATCAAAGTATAAACCAACTATACTAGAAGTAATAAATATAGTAACAGATAAAACAACTGGAATTGGGATTTTCAGAAAAGGGTAGGAGCAAATTATATAGATAGAAATGGGAAATGTGGGAAAATTAGATACAGAGGAGGAACGAGGTTTAAAAGAAGGCACTATTTGTATGAGCTGTGTAATGTTTGAGTGACAATGACTGGATAGATTATAAGTGATGTATAATGTTTGCAAATAAAGTTATGTCGATATGGTTTGTGATGTAAAAAAACGTAAGTTGTTAAAATGTAGATCCTACCCAAAATTATGTTTCTGTTCTATTATTTACCACATGCAGCCAAAACCAAGTGGATTGAAAAGTTATAAAAGTAGATTTTTCCAATGTTCATGGAATAACCAAACCCTTACAGTTAGTAATTGGAAATGAGTGTCCTTAAGAGTGTCCTTACTTTAATGTAGTATGCTAAGGCCTCTGTAGGGTGACAGACATTCAGAACTAGGCATGGACCGTGACCTGTTTAGTTCCAGCCTGACTTTGAAACACAGTAGCTTGTTTTTGCATTGTATTGTTATTGATTCAAGTAAAATTTGGAAACTTGGTGGTTCTCTAAGGATTCTTCTTCTTCTTTTAGAGATCTCCTGGTATTAAAATGCAATAGGATTTGGTTCAACAACAGATTTTTTTATAGATTGCAAACGTAGATTACCCCCCCCCCCGATTATTTTATATTTAATGTTAATAGTAGGTGAGGATTGCAGATTTATACAGGTGGTTTATTAAATATCTGGGTAATAGTTTTGGGGATCTTAAAAAAGTCTGGTCAAAATGGATACAACTGGATTTATCAGAAAAGGAAGGGTTAGAGGTTTTAAGCATTGTCATAGTCCGAATTTATCCTATATTACTTATTTTACTTTATATAACATGTTTTTTTCTTGACAGCATTCACCAGACAGGCTTAGTAGAAGGAAACAACTATTGTGTAATGCCTGCTGGTGATATCCAACACCCTGTGCTAATTATTTTCCTATTTTGTCTTGTTCAATGGTTAGTGCTTGTTGGGTGAGATTATATCATTCTGCTTGCTGTGCACTGCAAATTGTTCTTCCTGATTGGAGGGATTGTAAATATTAGCATTTAAGAAGGATTATTATATTCCCAGTGATATTTGGATAATTATTACAACTGTAGTGGTCTCTAGTCTTTCTACTATCTTTAAATTTTGGAAGCTTTTGTATGTGGATTGGAGCAAGGAAGTGTTTAATCATTTAAATACACATTTAGGCATTAGCTGTTATTATTCTGGGGGGTTAGACTTACTTTGGTCTACTTTATATTATAGTTGGTATGGTTATAAGTTAAATTAAGTATATATATTCTTTTTTTTTACCTTGGGATGTAACTAGTCAATATTGGATCTGTGTTTGTTATGTTGACTGTTTTTTTTTTCCAGTTTACAGCTGTGGGCAAGTTTATTTCTTCTGACTGCAATTGCTCTGGTTGTTTTTTCTTATAATAAAGTTTGAAAAAAAAACAATTATAGTATTCAAGTTCAGTATGTAAATCAAAAGCAGTCACTCCACAACAAGTACAAATATGACTCTGTCATTGTTCATGCTGGAGTGAACGACCTGAGACGTACCTCCTTGGACTACATGAAAAGAGACATGGAGGAGCTCTTGGATCTTGTAGCCCAGGCAGGCAAGAGCCTAGCCCTCAGTAGCATCCTGCCATCACCCACAATTATATCTCAGTACAAGGACAAAATGACTGACTTCAACAATTGGCTAAACTTCTCATGTCATTCTAAAGGGATCCATTATCTGTCAGTCTGGGATGACATGACTGATAACCCATGATTCTTTGCCAGAGATGGCCTGCACTTGTCGCCCCTGGGTTTCTGGATACTGGCTAAGGCTCTTGCCACCCCCATAATGCCTTTTTTTAGGCAAGGTTCAAATGACAGAATTACCACTGTAACTGGTACAGGCAAACAGAATCTGAGGGTAATGCTACTCAATGCTAGAAGCCAAAACTTCAAAATGCACTCACTTGAGGTACTCCTTAAAATGGAGAACATTGACATCTGTTAAGTGACAGAGACCTGGTTCAAGGCTCCAAAGAGCACCCCTGCAATACCAGGCTACAATTCATATCACACCTTTCGTCCACCTAAATTGGACCAAAACACCAGAGGCGGAGGCATGTCCATATTCACCAAGGTTAACCACACCTGCAGGCTAATTTCCCAACATAATGCATCCGAAATCCTCCAGGTGCAACTAACACTGGGTAAGACTGCAATACAAATTGTAGCTTGCTACAGATCCACCACTATGCCCCAATACTCCCACTCCATTTTTCTTAACATACTGGAAAATATCAAGGTACAACCCAACACCCTCATACTGGGAGACTTAAGCTACCCCGCCATTAACTGGGAAAACTACTCATGTACCAACACATTGGCACAGCATTTTTTGGAATTCATAAATTCCAGCACCTTGGACCACCTGATCCAGACTCTCACCAGGGGCAGCAGTATCTTAGACCTGGTCATTACCAACATGTGCAATCTGTGCTCCACACCTGAGGTCAGCCCCTCGTTGGTCAGATCCGATCATAAACTAATCATCCTAGACATCCACATCCTGCCTCCATCCCCTATTAAGGAAACCACCGTAAAACACTTCTCAAAAGCCAACTTCACACTTCTTAAGACAGAAGTGGCTAACTTCATCACACCCATGCAGACGAACAGTAGCAGTACGACTGCTGAATCCTACATCAATGCACTGTATGAACACATACACGAGTGCATGGACCATGCCATCCCAAATAGAACCAAGATGCTATCCTCCAAAAAAAGTAAGCCAATCTGGGGCTCCCCTGCCATTAACAAGCTCTACAACAAAAGGAAGAAACTTGCAAAAAAGAGTAAAATCCCAAGACTGGAAAAACTGCCTTGTCAGCATCAGTAAGAAGCTGAGATCCCTCATAAAATCCTCCAAAGTTAGTTACAGAAACAAAATCACCATGGATTCTAAAGACAATCACAAGGCCATTCTATAGCTATGTCAAGAATCTTAATGGCAACACTCAGATCTGCTCAAAGCTACAGCACAATGGCACTAAACATACAGAACCAGCTGATATCACCAACATCCTGGCACATAGGTTCAGTGCAAATTTCTTCCCCCTCTCACCCCAGAAAGGACCCATCTCTATATATATATATATATATATCCTGTTTGGCATATACTTCTCAGAAGTACAGTCAAGCACGGAAGGGCTGTGGCTGACTAAGTTTGCAGACGACTGCACACTGGGTGCTATAATAGAGTCTCTGGCCGACATGGAGATCCTCCAGAATGGCCTAAATGAGACTGATGCATGGTGTCAAAGCCATGGTCTCAAGCTAAATGCAAAAACAATGTTTAGTAATCCTCTTTGGACAAAACAGAGTACCCGCAAACTACAACATAGGAGGTAATCCCCTGAAATCTGAAGAAGAAATAAGGGATCTAGGGACCCAAGTAGATAGTCAGCTTTCGTTTGATAACCATGTTGCCAAAGTGGTTAGAAAATCCTTCTATGTGACCCATCTGATCACGAAAGTGTTCACATCAAGATTTAAGGATGTAATGCTGCCCCTCTACTCTTCCCTCATCAGACCCATTATTGAGTACA
Organism: Protopterus annectens; assembly: GCF_019279795.1. NCBI lineage: Eukaryota > Metazoa > Chordata > Ceratodontiformes > Protopteridae > Protopterus > Protopterus annectens. The sequence continues at coordinate 1,680,825,374 of NC_056741.1, forward strand.
ATGCACCAATTGGAATGTACCTGGCTAGACATCTCCAGCAGCTGGAGAGACCACAGAGGTACCTAACCAAGAGGATTACTGGCCTCAAACAGTTGCCCTATGCAGCATGATTGAAAAAGCTACGACTGTTCTATGTTGCATACCGCTTTCTCAGAGGCGATCTCTGTCTAATGTACAGAGCCATGTCAAACCCAGAATTGTTGAACATGCTCCATCTTAGCAAAACCAAATCTACTCGAGCTACACCCTCTAGCAATATAAACCTCAACACAACAATGAATAGAACATGCTGGAGGGATAGATTCCCTTCACAGAGACTTCCCTTACTATGGAACAGGGTTCCGATCTACATAAAACAGAGCCCCTCACTATCACTCTTCAAGAGGAACCTTGATGAGTGGATGGGTAACAGAAAGTTCACACCGGGGATCACACCAACAGCAGTACTAGATAGGAGCCAAGGGTACTAGCTGCTAGTACAAGGGTCTAGGGAACTACTAAAGGGGCGGTGAACAGCGCACAACGTGGCTGGGCTAATATATGCCTTCGGGCAGATAGCCCAGTACCAACCTATGAACCTATATCAGATGAATGCCAAGTCCCTGTGATCATGGCCATACAGGTAAAAAATGCACTCGCCAAAGCCAAAAATACAGCATCCATGGGACCTGACAATGTCCCAGGCTGTGTTCTGCACAAACTGCAAAATGAACTGGCACCCCAGCTAAGTACCATGTTCAGTCATAACTTCACTACAGGTTTTGTGCCTACTGAATGGTGCACAGCTACGGTGATCCCACTGCACAAAGGGGGATCCATCACGAACCCAGGTAACTGCCGACCCATCAGCCTGACGAGTCAGATCTGCAAGGCCTTGGAACGTATCATCATCGAACTTATAAACAAAGACATAGGTAACCTGCAAACTCTGGACCCCACCCAGTTGGGTGTGTGAAAGGTAGATCATGTCTCCTAAACCTGATTGACTTCTTTGAAACAGTCACCAAAGCCGTGGATGAGGGTAAGGGAGTTCACATAGCCTACCTACATCTCGCCAAGGCCTTCGACACCATCTCCCACTCTGGTATTATTGATAAACTCACAAAACTGTGCATAAACCCCTACATCATGCAGTGTGTGGCCAACTGGTTCACAGACAAAACCCACACCATGAAAGTAGCCAGTTCTAAATCTGTCTCCATACTGGTGACAAGTGGAGGACCGCAGGGCTCTGTCCTGGGTCCCCTCCTGTTCAGCATCTACTTCTCAGAAGTCCAAGCCAACACAGAGGGCTTATGGCTAACAAAGTTCACAGATGACTGCAAAATGGGGCCATTATTGAATCCCCTAAGGATGTGGACATTCTACAAAAGGGCCTCGACGAGACAGATGCCTGGTGTCAGAACCAGAGCCTCAAGCTCAACACTAAAAAAATGTATACTTATCCCCTTTGGGAAAAACCCTGTGCCATCAAACTACCACATAGGCGGTAGTCCAATCAACACCAAAAGTGTGATACGAGACCTAGGGACACAGGTAGACAGCAGTGTCTCCTTTGACAACCACATAACCACAGTGGTCAGGAAGTTCTTCTATGTGGCACGTCTCATCACAAAAGGTTTCTCATCCAGAAAAAAAGAGGTCATTGTCCCCCTCTACTTAGCCCTTATTAGACCTATTATAGAGTACAATGCCCCGTTTGGGATGTACCTCACAAGACATTTGCAGCAACTGGAAAGACCGCAGAAATACCTCACAAAGAGGATCATTGGCCTTAAACAGATGCCCTATGCAGACCGCGTAAAGAAGCTCCAGCTCTACTCCGTCGCATTTCACCTACTCAGAGGTGACCTCTGCCTAACATACCAAACTCAGAGCTGTTGGACATGCTAAAAAAAATCCCAGTCCCTGAGGGCCATACACTCCAGAGACCTTAACCTTGTCACCACAATAAACAGAACTTGCTGGAGGGATAGGTTCCTGTCCCAGAGACTTCCCATACTCTGGAACAAGCTGCCCATTCATGTCAAACAGAGTACCTCATTGGCCCTGTTTAAGAAAAATCTGGACAACTGGATGGGGAAAAGGAAATTTACCCCAGGTATTACTTATGTGGCTCTGCTCGACAGGGGCACAGGTAAATAAATTTCTGGGTGGCTAAAGCCAGATAATCTTTATGGCTAGGCTTACATAGGCCCTTGGGCCAATAGCCTAGTACCTACCTATGAATCTGTGAACCTAAGTAATTATGCATGTAAATGCAACAATTCAACAGCAGTTATATGCCTGAGGTTGAATAATTTTATAATTATAATTCATAAATATATGTGACTTTTTACCCATTATCTTTAAAGTATTTACAGGCAACTTCTCCAATTAATTATTCTTTTTATTCACTTTTAAATGTATACAAAGTCTGCTGCTTTCTTGCAACTGCTGATAGTTGATTAATAGGTGCTAGTTTAATGAATTCCTTTTCTTCTAGAGGTGTTTTGAATCAGGATCTAATAAGGAGTATGACATCTTTGAAATTTTCTCTTAGGAGTGTGTTTCTTGTCTTATAAAGAGTATTGTTTTAAGGGGAGGATCATATCCTACTGTGGTTATTTTGTAGAAGAGGGAGCTAAGCAAAAGGGTAGCTCTGGTATTTACTGATAACCATCTGAAGTTTTGCAAGATGTTACAATGATGGAAATGAGCATCTACAGGTTGGACATATCTGCATATTTGTTACAGCCGACTGGAGTTTATGGATGTTGGATATGGAATTAAATACTAGTAATGGTAGGCCATATTCAGTTTTGGGGATAAAACATTTTTGTCAAGGGCCTGGCAGACAGAAGATGATAGAAGATAGGAGATCCTGTAACATTACTTCAACCATGTAAGTGTTTTACTGATAATTCTGTCTGCATAAATAGTGAAGGAAAAGGTGAAGTCTGAAGTAAGACCCAGTATTTTTTCCCAGTAATATTTGAGCTTATGTTACCATTATTATCTGTTAATACCAAAAGAGGAAGACTTAGTAGCATTTGATTTGCTGCAAACATCACTATGCTGGACTTATTTGGGTTCATTAGGAGTCTTTTGTGAATCCAGTTGCAAATTTGGTAAAAGAGATCTGTAATAACTTTTGGAGATCATTATTTTTTCTGGTTTCAAGAAGTAGCAGATAATCCTCATACAAAATTATTTTGAGATCTGTGAGGACAGAAGTCATATCATTAATGAAAAGAGAAGAGAGAAGGGAGCCTAGAATAGAACCTTGTGGGACTCCAATATTGGGGTACCAGTCTCAGACACATTGTAGTGTTTCATTCCTTGCATAACTTCCTGTTTTATCCTTTCCCGTTTATCCAGAAGAGTAAACATCTCATTAGTAATGTTTACAAATGTACCTTCTAGCAACTGATTACATCATTTCTCACATCCAGCCTTGACTAGGTAATGGAATTGGAACTGCCAATGATGCTGTGAAACGGGGAATAAGAGTCTTTAGAGGACACTCCAAAAGGGTATGTTCTGAGGTCACAGTGGGGTATGTAATAACTCTCACCACTAGGTATGCATATTTTACTGAAATATGTATTCTTTCATACTACATAACAATGTTTACTTTTTAGAATAATAGGTGTATTAAGGAACTCCCTGCTGTACTGTAAAAATATCCACTAATCCTATTACCTTAGCACAGACTGCTTACCACTAGTCCTATAACCTTAGCAAAGACTGCTTACCACTAGTCCTATAACCTTAGCACAGACTGCTTACATATCTGTCTAGTACTGAGATTCATTCAACTTGATGGCCACTTAAATATTTCTAGAGCTTATCAATATATTCCAGTCCCCAGTTTTCTTTTTGGGCTCAAATTAACCTGTCCTATTTGGTAATAGACTGGACTTACCCATCTCATAGTGGATAATTATATATAAACCCTAGTGAGAAGAACTGGGATCATACCATACCATAGATAATTTGTTGGGACCCATGCATGGGGTAAATCATGTAGGAGCTGCCTCTGTCCATTAGTAGTAAAGAAGTGAGTCCTGGGATAAATTTTCTGTTTTCCATCCATAGAACTAAGTTATGCTTGAATATGGACAAGCATGAACTTTGTTTTATGTGGATGGGGAGTCTGTTCCAGGGCAGTGGCATCGTCTGCAACACTTACCTGTCTTTCCAAACCATTCTGCTGATGATGAAAAATTGGTTTAGATCCCTAGACCAAGTATTTGTAATGACATTTGATATGCAGATGTGCAGTAAATCCAGCAGTAATGGGTAGGACAATGTCTTGTGTGCCAGACAAAGACCAACTCTTAGCAGTCTGTAGCATACAGAGTATAGTGGCAATACTTTGAGTCAATTCATATAGGACAGGCCTTGTAACCTTTTAGTAAGATATAACCACTACCACAACTCCTTCACGTCAGAAAAAATGAAAATGTAAAACACCTCCGCTAGCTTTACCATAAAGGGTATTCTCCCAAAAACAGTGATACGAATCACCAGAAGTAATGCAAATGGATATTCCACCAATGTATCAGCCACTCGTAGTATAAAAACAATAAGTTTAATGAACAGCCATAAACATGTACAAAGAACTGGGATTGAGCGCGCTTTCATCTATCACTAAAAGACTTCATCAGAATCCATTGTTACTAATTGTAACATGCCTTAAATACATTAAATAATTAAATGATTAATCAATTAATTAATAAGGCAACAACTTAATTATTGCATCAGATGAAATCACTTTTTAAATTTGTAGACTCTGTCACAAAAAATATATACTGTGCAAATTACAAAGTATTTTAAAAGCTTTTAAAAAATGCTGGTACACATACAGATGTACGTATAATAATTATTAATAAACCATATAAAACATAAAATATAATATATAGTATATGTATAAAATGCATGTTCTATTATTTGAGTAAAGTGCTTCAATGATTTACAGAAGTATATAAATATATATAAAATACATAAGTGTATATAAAATTAAAAACTTCCTTAATGATGGTAAAAATAATGACCTAATATCCAAAAGGGAAA